>NC_141137.1:149984537-150284537 GCF_053477565.2 Lygodium microphyllum
ATTTTAGCCCTTTGTAAAAGAGTGCTAGGCTCCCTCCTATGCAAGTTGTAAATGAAAATATACATATAAAGGAGCCATGAGAATAGGAAAGAATAGGAAAATAGTGAAAAAGAGGACCAAGACCAGACAACTAGTCATGGAAATAGGTTGGGCGCCAAAGGGGAGAAGGGCATATATAAAAGTAAAAAAGTGAATGGACAAGCTCATTATTGGTGTGTATGCAAACTAACTCTCTTCTTGTTCTTGCTCTTGCTTCCTTTTTGTGCATGAGAGAGGGAGTGTGAGAGAGGGAGAGTGTGAGTGTGTGAGAGTGAGCGACCATGGAGAAGCTTCTCTTCTCTTCTCTTTATCTTTATATTTTTCTTCTTCTCTTCTCTTTTCTTGCACCCATGGCTATGGAGGTTGGAGGTTGGAGGTTGGAGCATGGAGATGGAGTTTGCTTGAGTTAGTACCTTGAATCGTGGAGCCATTGAAGGATTCAAGGAAGAGGACTACAATGGTTGGATTCAACAATAAGCTCACTACATTCTTGTGTGAGAGCGTGCACGGTATGTGAGAGGTAGCCATCACTACTCCCTTGAAATGCTTGACTTGATAAAGTGGTTTTTAAGGTCTCGACAATTGCTAGTGATAGTGATGAAATTTTGGTACCATTGCCAGGACCAACAAATTCAAGCTTGAGTACTTACATGCTCCGAATTGAGCAACAAAGTAGGAGTTTGTCTTCGAAATGGTGTTTCATTTAGGTAGCAGAACCGAAGGAGTTGGAGGGCATTCAATCTCCTTTGCCAGATAGTTTAGGTGTTAGAAGATTTAGGAACACTAGTTAGATCAATGGTGTATATTATTTTTCATTAGTAGGATGCATTAAGATTGAGGAAATAAGGAAAAATAAAGAAAAGATAAGTTTCTGTAACAACTAGAAAGTAGGGAGGCATGGAAAGAAAATAAAAGAGATTTTAAATATCTTAAAAGGAAAATAGAGAGTAAGGGAAGAAAAAGAGAGTATTAAAAGAAGAGAAAAAGTAGGGAACAACTCATTTGATCTCGTGAGAGATTGAGAGAGAGAGAGAGTAGTAGGTGAAGAGAGAGTAGCATGTTAAGAGAGTAACAATAGCAGAAATCCATTGTACCATCACTCTCGGTGATTCCAAGTATACTCAGAATCTTTCTTGTTGATTGATGAATAAGGACACGATCATAGTTAGGTGCATATGTAATTAAGTGATTCATTTGTCATTGATTTTCTGTCAATCAATATGTTTTTCCACTGTGTAATGTGTCCATCTGTTATCTTCAGGACACGTCTTAGCAGTCCATCGGAAAGGATGTCTAGAAAGCTCCGCCTGGTACTCCCATGGAATGCTACAAGGTTTGCGGTCTAGGACTTTTCACGTCTACCACGTAGCGGAAGTATTTTGGCCATTCCCACTTAGGACCGACCTGAATCAGGGTTTTCCTAATGGTCATTTCCTAAATGGAAACTAGCGTCGAACCCGAGCGAACTACTTTACGCAGAAACGCCAGGTCCGAAGAGGATTTACGCTGTACTTGGTTCAAGGAGAATGGGAAATGAGAGGGATGCAAAGCTCAACCTCTCTGCCATAAGGCATAGTCCCATTCTGTTCCCCTAAAACAACGTAAATCGGGATTATCATAACTTAGACTCTAGGTCAGCGCCCTTGCTGTTTGTGTCCTTTGAAAACGATCTTCTTGTTGTCCATCGTGTTTGAGAAAAGTTCTCGGCCAACCGGGACCACCCATCCGTAGGACGGACCCATGGCCACATCCACCGCACTTTCATCAGGTTGTTTTAGTTATCTAATTACCTACCACATTTAGTTGGACATGCATCAAACAACTTTCTTAATTAGTCCATTAGGCACTGGTTCCTTCAAGTAATCATAGCACTTGACATAGAAAAGCAATGTCAAACAAGTTCCTTTTAAACAGATTATCATATTTATCTTTGAAATACATAAAGTCCAGCCCGTAGGCTTATCCATAATCCGCCTGAAGGCTATCCAACAATCCATAGGGATTACCAATCCAAGATTCCGCCCGTAGACTAGTATGTGGGCCCCGAGATCCAGTCCCGAGTCACATTGGCCTCTTGTGCAGGGCCCGAAAGGCGAGGGATTTACGGCCAGAGCCCCCTCTGGCACCCAAGCGTCCTCCTGCTCCAAGTAGCGCTCAACGGAGAGACCTCTCGCGACCGTTTCGGTCCACCTTCCTGACGCGGTTAACAACCCCCTTGGTTAGGGTTAGGCAGGCAGTTAGGGGTAACTGAAGCCGCCTCTCCCTTTAGGCCTTCAACCTGAAGCATTAGATATCTTTTCATCCTTTAATTCTTTGAGCAAACAAAGCAAAACAGTGCTCTTAAAACTGTTACAAGCACAATCATTTCCATTGGTCGTTATTTTTGGCCAACTACTAAGGAGTGAATCCTTCTTTCCGAATGCATCCAACACTCGATCTGGGGTCAATTGCGACTTGGCAAGATCCCCAAGGGTTTGTTTGTTAACCCTTATCCTTGGGTTAGGGCCGTACCCTATTAACCCAACTTAATCAATACCTTAAGTTTTGTTAACAAAAAATATGTTGCTCCAGATTATTGATTAGTCCTTTGCTTCCAAGCAAATATCTAATCCCCGTATCTTGGTTACTTTACCCAAGAAAGGTACTATATCAGGACAATTATTCACTCTCTTGCAAGATAAACTTGTGTAAGAATCTGCCAATCTCATTTCGAGGAAATGGCCATTCCCTTGTGATCAAATCACAAGCACAAGCGTCACATAAAAAACCATGGGACTATTTTACCCATCGAATGGTGTCTTCTAATCACGAAATCATGATTAGATAGGAAACATGGTTAGGGTGTTTTCATAACAATCCGATCCTGATTGCACTAGGCCAACGTTGTCGGTCCTAAGGTTCCAAATTCAAACCGAGTTTCATCCTGTTAGCGAAAGATCCTTAGGGTAGAAACCCTAGGTCGATTCTCGCAATTATGTACTATTGTCCCTACATTCTATGAATGTGGGCAAGTCTTTAAGGTATAAGAGTTTCAGTTTTGATAATAAGAGCGATTAGGTCCTGTCCTCAACGTGCTAAACCCTAGTTAGCTCTTCGGGATATGTTGCATTGAATTAACCCTTCCTAAATGAGTCCTTCGCGGTTTTTAGGTGTTTAGGTTAAAACCAATTTACTTGTCTATTCTTGAAGATATTTACGATACCATTTTCGTAACCACATGATATATTGTCTATGTATGAGTAGTTTTACAATCCCTAACTTTTCCGACGAAGATCAAAGCGTAAGTTAAGTTATGGCATAATTCCTAGTGATCCTTCTATAACATGCAATCAAGTTTCATGCTACTAATATTTAGGGTTTTATGTTTGAACCATGCAGTCTTTTCTAACAATTACGCAGTTGAAACAATATTTATACCAATTGACTAGAGTTATGCAGCTCAAGAACCATTTCATGCCTTGCAATTTCCTATGGTTGTTAGCAACCTTCTTTAAAGGAATTAATTCGAAGAAAAGATGTTCAAAAATGCGACATGCGATTTATTCCTTCCATGCATAATCGAAGTGTACTATCATTAGTTTGATTTGCAAAGATGGGCATTTAGTTAATTTAAGTTCGTTATTTTGCAATGCATAAAAACCACTTGCTAGGAATGCATAGAGATCTTATGCTCTTCTATTTCATTCGTTTAATACAAATGACCGATTCTTTGATCCAAGTTATTTCCTTTAATTTAGCCAGGGTATTTCAATTGAAAAAAAATGCATCCTAATGAATCATGCACAATTGAAATATTACGACGTAAAACAAAATTAGGAGGAAAACCTGGACTTGTGGTGAAGTGTCCACATGGATGTTAGGAGATGTTCCTCCTGCGGTTGCGCCTTGAGCCTTCTTAGGAGCCATCGAGACTTCGACCTTCTCGCCTTCGTTACGGACTTATGATCTTGGCCCGTCTCTCTCACATGTGCAATTCCCTTTTTAGAATCGGCTTCCTTGACCAATGCACCTTTTTGCGGAATTTGGCTTTGGAAATGGGAACTTATGAACTTCCCCTTCTTTTCGTAGAAGTTCCGGGAATACAATTGATCTTCATGGGAAGGCTTAAGAAAGATCCCGGGGTAAAATGGCTTGAGAGAGTTACGAAGGGAAAGGAGTTAAAAACCCTGGCTAATGGAATGAAAAAGGGGGAAAAAGGGGCTTACTTGTCGAGGGGGTTATATATAAAGAAAACACAAGGAAAGGGCCTTATGAAAGCCTCATAGAAAGGGGGCTTTAATGTCTTTTAAGGAGTTTTTTTGGGGGAAAAAAAAGGGTATAAAATAAGCTTGGAAGGGCTTTAATCTCGGGGGGGTTTTGGGGTTATAATAACCTACGTAAGAGGCAATAAGAAAGGGGTTTAAAGGTGGCAAGGACTTATCTATCACCACTTGTGAGGGGTTAAATCCCAGGGGGGTTTAAAAACCCACTTAGAAGGGCTTTAAGGAAGCCCACAAGAAGGGGGGGTTTAGAAGCTTCCCCCAAGAAGCTTCTAAAGCTTCTGGGGATCGTGGAAGCCCCACGTGGGTAAAGGATGGAGGCGGCAGATGGGTTCGTTGGCGGTAGCGGGGCTGACGGCTTTGGCGGTGCTAAGCGACTCCTCCCTCCTCACAGCAATCACATGGCCCTCCTTCAATGGCAGTAAGCGTTGCCTTTAGCTCTTCCTCTCTCACGTGAATCTGATTATCACAGCGTCCCTCCTTTTTTTCCCAGTCCCCATGGCGATGGGTTTTATAGGGAGAGGGAGAGGTACCTCCCTCCCTCCACGCGGCCAAATGCATGGACTTCGCCCTTCTGCAAGATTCAACAAGGAGCTTAATTGCCCTTGCTATTCCCCTCTCCTCCAGCACGACAGTCGGTTGGGGGGAAAGGGGGATAATAATAATAATTTTTTTCCATTATTCCTAAAATTTATCCTTTTGCCCTCCTAAGAGGAGGTTGATATGAAGAATGCGGTTTTAGGAATCGGAATTATTACATTCTCTCTCCCTTGGAGGAATCGAGATGTCCTCATCTCGAGATAAACTGGGGATATTGATGGTTGAGAGTGCTTGTTGAGATAGTGAGCTCCACTCGTGATATGCCAGGGTGACCGTTGTGCATTTATGTCACCGACGTGTTAGCTACAGATGCGGTTGGTACACCGCCCATGAATAATAGCTAGATGACAGCTATCCTTATCTACTCTAGTTCGTGGCTCAGTTAATATGCCACCTTAGTTAGTTGAGTTTGGTTTGAGACCCATATATAGGGTTTTTCTATTTCTTTGTACTAGAGTTCTTTTTGGCTTACACAACTAAGAAGAGAAAAACTGTTTTTTAGCCTCCACCTGTGTGTGTATTCCCCCATTGTGCAAGCAAGAAAGCTACAAGTGAGACTCCTTCCTTCTCTCCCACAATCTTGACATGGTATCAGAGCCTTGTTCGTGGTAAGGAGCTGAAGAAAGCAAACCAAGTTCGCAGTGTTCTGGTAAGAGAACCACCGTTGCTTTCATTTTTTGAGTTTGGGAGCAAGTCTCTGCAGGTAGCACAGCCGCAAAGTGCAAGAGTGCATTGTCTCAGATTGAGAGACCCTTCACAGTGTAGCAAGAGGGCAGTATATGCTGCGGGAGAAGGGCTTTAGCCTTAGGTTGCCCTGTTTTTTTGATTCGAGGCCATTTCGGTGCCTGTTTTGGAGGCAGAAATTTTCCGCACGCACTCAGAAAAAGGCCCTGTTTTTTGCTGTGCGACCATTATTCTACAGGTCGGTGAAAAGTTATTGTAGAAATTGCATCGTATGCCTGTGCGTAGAGACATTGGGAGTTATAGAATCATCCTTGTTGCCTGTTGATGCAAAATCGTCACTAGGAAGTGACTGTCTAGTCAAATACCACTTTCGTCAGTTTTGCAGATTTGCCCTTGTGAGGCTGAAGCTGTGCTTTTTGCAGTGACAGAATTTTTTGCAATGTTCTATAATGGCGTCTGATTCTCTTTCACAGATTGTCACTGAAAAGCCTGACAAGAACAACTTCCAAGCATGGAAGTTTAGAATGACGAATTTCCTTATGGGAAAAGGATATTGGGAATTCGTTGCAGGAAATGAAGAAGAACAAGTTCTTCCTGATGTTCCCAATCAAGAGCAAATGCATGCATTTAAAGGATGGCATGAGAGAGCCATGAAAATTATGTACTGGCTGTCTATCAGCATTTCAGACTCTATGATTGTGCATATTCAGGATGCAAGTACGCCAAAGGAGGCATGGGATACTTTGTCAAAAATGTATAGTACAAATACGCAAGCCAGGAAAATGCAGCTCAAGCAAGAGTTGCACAATGTGCAAAGAGAAAGTATGAGCATCAATGACTACCACATGAAGGTGAAGAAGATTGCAGATGCACTTTCTTCCATTGGGTTGCCAGAGAAAGATGATGATTTAGTTTCTGTGACCTTGAATGATCTAGGAAAGGATTATACACAGTTTCGAACATCGATTTCCGTCCGTGAAAGATTTCCTGATTTTGAGGAGTTGATTGCTCTTCTAATTTCTGAGGAGCAGAGAAATGGTGGTGCATCTTCTTCAGGAGGAACTTCAAAAGAAGCTGTCTTCTACTCAAATGCTGGAAGAGGTAGAGGCAGAGGTAGAGGAGGCCGATCTGGAGGCCGTGGGCAGAAATCAGAATATGCAGCAAACTCAAGAAAACCAGTTCTATGGAGGAGGACGTGGTAACTCTAGAGGCAGGGGGAGCCAAAGAGGTCATGGTGGATGGCAAAGAGGCCAAAATGCAAACAACAATGTTGAATGCTACTACTGTGGTAAAATGGGTCATATGGCTAAAGACTGCTATAAAAAGCAAAATGACATCATGAATGGAAAATTGCAACAAGGGAATTATGCATCTTCTAATAGACAGGGTGATGACAGAAATGAGTATTTGTTTATGGTGCAGTACATGACCAATTCTGTGACAAGTGCAGAAGAAAGCAAAAATGTGTGGTATGTTGACTCAGGTGCATCAAACCATATGACAGGTCATGTAGAATGGATGCAGGATGCAAGGAAAATGGAAAAACCAGGATTTGTGGAGACTGGTGATGATACTGCACATCCTATTGTGCAGATTGGAAAAATTCCTTTGTCTATGCAGGATGGGAAAAAGAAATGCTTGTCGGATGTATTTCATGTCCTGAATATCACCAAGAACCTGGTTTTTGTTGGTCAAATGGTTGATCAGGGCTTGCAGGTCAGATTTAATTCTCATGGATGCTTTGTTGAGGATATGAAAAATAAAGGTCGCTTGATAGCAAAAGGAAAGAAGAAGGACAAAATGTTTATGTTGGATGCAGACATGCCTGAATTGAGTGCAGCAATGTTTGAACATGGGAACTGTGTAGTTGCAGATATTGATATCTGGCATAAACGCATTGGTCATGTTAATGTACAACGACTTAAATCAATGCAAGCCCAAAATATTGTTGCAGGATTGCCTAAATTCAAGGTTGCAGAAATGCATAAGGTATGTGAAGCCTGTCAATTTGGAAAACAGGCAAGGAAACCATTTCCTAGACATGTTCAAGAGATTAAGAAGCCATTGGAATTAATCCACTCTGATGTGTGGACTACTAAAGCTGCATCTATTGGAGGCTGTCATTATTTTGTGAAAAACTCTTAAAGCTATGGTTGAAAAAGAAACATGCCTGCAAATAAAATGCCTAAGGTCAGATAGAGGGGGAGAGTACCTCTCAAATGAGTTTGCAAGGTTCCTGTAGGAGCATGGCATAAAGCAGCAATATTCATGCAGTCATACTCCACAACAAAATGGAATTGCAGAAAGGAAAAACATGCATATTGGAGAGGTATCTCGTGCCATGCTCAACGAAAAAGACCTGCCAGATTTTTGCTGGGCTGAGGCAGTTGCTACAGCAGTCTACATAATGAACAGGACTCCCACTGCAGCAATACATGGGATGACTCCAGAGGAGAGGTATACTGGTAGGAAACCAGATATTTCTCATTTGAAGATTTTTGGTTGCATTGCCTATGTTCATGTGCTAGATGAGTTGAGAATCAAGTTGGATCCAAAAGCTGAGAAGTGCATCTTTATTGGTTATTCTCTGCAGCAAAAAAGGTATAGATGCTATAACTCTTCTAGTCGTAAGTTTACAGTGAGCAGAGATGTTTTTGATGAGATGAGTAGCTGGTATAAACCAGTAAATGTGATTGATAATGTAGATGCACAAAATGGTAATGCTGCATAGAATTCACAACAGCAGTCACAAGATATTAGTGGACCTGGAGCGTCCTCTAGTAGTGGTTCACATTCTTCGCCATGGACAGACAGATTGAGATCAGGAGAATCTTCTCAAAGAAATGAAGATAGTGGTATGCAGGTATCACGAAAAGGAAAAGAGAAGGTAGATCAGCCCATGTTTGATGTGAATGAGGGTCACTGTTATGTGGATGGTGAATCCAGTGGCTCAGAACAGAGCATTGATGATTAGTTGGGTATTCCTTCTATTGTTACACCTGGAGTAAGGAAGACCAGGGATATTTTGAGAGCACCTGAGAGTGAACCTATTTTGCGCAGGTCTACCAGAGCTAGGTATCTTGTGGATAGGCTGAAATATGATGGATTTACAGCCATTCACTATGCATATATGGTCAAAGTGATACAGGAACCAGAACCCACTTCTTTTGAGCAAGCCATGGGAAAAGAAAAATGGGAGAAAGCAATGGATGAAGAAATGGATGCCTTGGAAGCAAATGCTACATGGAAATTGGTACCTTTGCCTAAAGATAAGAATGCAATTGGTTGTAAGTGGGTTTATAAGGTGAAACACAATGCAGATGGTTCTGTGAATAGATACAAGGCAAGATTAGTAGTCAAGGGTATGCACAAATATATGGCATTGATTATGAAGAAACATTCAGTTCGGTTGCAAGGATGGCAACCGTAAGAGCAGTCATTGCTATGGATGCATCAAAGGGATGGTCTTTACATCAGATGGATGTAAAGAATGCCTTCTTGCATGGTGATTTGCAAGAAGAGGTCTATATGGAGCAGCCACTAGGTTATGTGTATGATGTTCATCCTGAGTTTGTTTGCAGGTTGAAGAAAGCCTTGTATGGCTTGAAGCAAGCAGCTATAGCATGGTCTGACAAGATAGGACATTATCTTGTCACTATTGGCTTTCAGATTTCCAAGGCAGATTTCTCACTTTATGTGAGAAAAACAGAGAAAGGTACTATGCTACTTGTCATTTATGTTGATGATTTGATTATGATAGGTGACATTAATGAAGATATCCTTCATGTGAAAATGCTATTGAAGTAGAAGTTTGAGATGAAGGATTTGGGAGAGCTGCGTTATTTCTTGGGCATTGAGGTGATTAGATCACCAAGTAGGATACAGCTCTTGCAGAGGCAGTATGTATTGGACATGCTGTCCAAATATGGGATGACAGGCTATAAGCCTATTTCAGTTCCTTTGGAGCAGAATGTGAAGCTGAGCGTAGATGCAGGTGAGCTTCTGGAAGACCCTACTATGTACAAACGCATAGTAGGAAGTTTGATTTATATGACTATTACCAGGCCAGATTTGAGCTATGCTGTTGGATTAGTAAGTCAGTTTATGCAGGCTCCAAGGAAACCACATTTGGATGCGGCTAGACGCATACTCAGGTATGTGAAGTCCACATTGCAGTATGGACTACTTTATGAGACTGGGGTTCAGATACAGTTGCATGGATACACTGATGCTGATTGGGCTGGTAGTATTTTTGATAGACGATCTACCAGTGGATATGTGTTCTCTTTTGGGAGTCCTGCAGTCACTTGGAGCAGCAAGAAACAGCCTATAGTTGCCTTGTCGAGCACAGAGGCTGAGTACAGGGGTGCAGCAATGGCTGCATGTGAGGTAGCTTGGTTGCATAAGCTACTTTATGATATGCATCAGCCTACAGATGGACCAGTTGTCATTTATTGTGACAACATGAGTAGTATACACTTGGAAAATAACCCAGTCTATCATGGTAGAACAAAGCACATTGAGGTGCATTATCACTATGTGCGGGAGAGGGTTTTACTAGGTCTTATTGATCTAGTTTATGTCAGCATAGAGGATCAGGCAGCTGACATATTTACAAAGGCATTGGGCGCAGAGAAGCTGCGCAAGTTCAGAGACCTGCTTGGTGTGCAGGAATTGGGATTGAGCTCGAGGGGGAGTGTTGAGATATCGAGCTCCACTCGTGATATGCCAGGGTGACCGTTGTGCATTTATGTCACCGACGTGTTAGCTATAGATGCGGTTGGTACACCACCCATGAATAATAGCTAGATGATAGCTATCCTTATCTACTCTAGTTCATGGCTCAGTTAGTATGCCACCTTAGTTAGTTGAGTTTGGTTTGAGATCCATATATAGTGTTCTTCTATTTCTTTGTACTAGAGTTCTTTTTGGCTTACACAACTAAGAAGAGAAAAACTATTTTTCAGCCTCCACCTGTGTGTGTATTCCCCCATTGTGCAAGAAAGAAAGCTACAAGTGAGACTTGTTCCTTCTCTCCCACAATCTTGACAGTGCTTTCATCTATCCAAGTGGCATCCTCCTCAGGATAATCTTTCCACTGGACGAGCCATTCTCTCAAGGTTCTGGATCTCAATTGTCTCTCCCTAATATCTAAGATCTTGTCAGGCCGTAGTTCAAGGACTCCTTGACTAGGCATTACAACTTGTTGGTCATCAAGTACATGGTTAGGATTAGGTACATACTTCTTCCATAGGCTGATATGGAATACATTATGAACCTTTAGGTTCTCAGGGAGTTGCAGTCTATAAGCATTAGGTCCTAGGCACTTGAGGATCTTGTATGGTCCACAATACCTTGGACTTAGCTTCTTGTAATCTCTTAAGGATAGAGAACTCTTGTTTGGAAGTACCTGAATGAAGACCATGTCTCCTTCCTCAAAGATTCTATCCGCTTTAAATCCGCGTATGCCTTCTGTCTATCCTTGGCAGCTTGGATGTCCTGTCTTATTGACTTTATTTGGTCATCCACCTCTTCCAACATCTGCCTTGAAGCTTCAACCCTCAAGGTTGGATCTGAGAAGTTTAGGGGACTTCGACAGTCATGACCATACAATACTTGAAAAGGGGTCATCTGAATGCTTTGTTGGTAAGAAGCATTGTAGGCAAATTCAACCAAAGGCAAGTATTGAATCCACCTTTTTGGATCACGACAGCAGTGTGCCCTAAGCATATCCTCGATAACTTGATTGACTCGCTCCGTTTGACCATCGGTTTGGGGATGGTAAGCTGTGCTAAAACAGAGTTAAGTCCCAATGGCTTCAAAGATAGATCTCCAGAAATGTGATGTGAAGAGAGAATCACGATCACTAATGATTCTTCTGGGTAGCCCATGTAGCTTGAATATCTCCTTGATAAACAACCTTGCAATGTCTGAGGCTTTATAGTTTTTCTTTACCGGAATAAGGTGTGCAACCTTAGTAAGCATGTCAACCACAACCATGATGGAGTTGTATCCTCCCTGAACTTGGGGTAGGCCAACAACAAAGTCCATGCTGATGAATTCCCATTTCATTTGGGGAATGTCGAGCAGTTGTAACTTTCCTGGCATTTTGACATGTTCAGCTTTGATACGTTGACAAGACAAACACTCAGTGACATATTTGAGAACGTTACCTTTAAGCCTTTCCCAATAGTAGCTCTTTCTAAAACTGCATTGAGAGTCTTGGCATAGCCAGGATGTCTTGAGAAAGGGGATTCATGAGCTTCCCACAATATCTTCTGCTTAAGTGACTCGTTGTCCTTCCAAACTCTGCTTCCATGGGTCGAATCTTCTTCTTCGCACATCTCTCTATTGGCAACACAGGCGGTTCTTCCTCTGCCTTGAGTAGCGGCTCCCTGACCACGGCCAGTTCCTTGGAAAGGTGCTTGGCGATGTCCTCCTCCAAGCTTGGGACATTGCCTCTTGAAATGACAGGGCTTGTTGTAGTGGAAACAACGGAGGTTTCGGCCATTGCTTTGAGTAGGGACAAAATTGTTGACATTATTAGTCCTTACTTTCTTTCTTTGTCCCTGATTCTAACCTTGAACTCTCTTCATTTGAGGGCTATATGCTCCTCTGTTCGGGTCATTATAAGACCAAGTTTTGTCACCCCTTGGTCTAGCCTGCACCTCCTGAATTATAGGCACAGCTTGAATGAGTGCGTCCTGAAGATCTGATGGGCACATAGATTCGAGATGGGTATTCACTGGTGGGTTTAAACCAGCACAAAATTTTGACACCTGTTGTGTCATGTCCATCTGTGGCGCATACTTAAGAAGTGAGACGAATTTAGAGTAGTATGCATCAAGAGTGAGTCCCAGCTGTTTTAGCTCATAGAACTCATTCATTTTCTGCGTGCGATACGCATGTGGTAAGTATCTTCCCTGCACGGCTTTCTTCAGCTTCTCCTAGGTAACGGATCCTTTCGTGATCCCTTGATCTCTGCACCATTTCTTCCACCAAAGCCTGGCTTCGCCGGTGAGCTTTAGCTTGGCGAGCATAGCCTGGTTGGCGGGTGCAGTACTGGCTACTTCAAAGTAATCCTCCATGGATTCAATCCAAATTTCAGCATCTGCTTGGACGGACCTGCCTTTCCCATCAAATTCGGGTGGCTTAATCTGCTTGAGAAGAAACTTCTTCTCCTGGATTACAGTAGTACTTGATGTAGGAGGCGAACTCGGAATTTGTACCTGGGGTTGTGCCTGGATAAATGTTTCTTAACGTTATTACTCGTTAATCGTTTATGATTTATATTTCATACCTAATTCAACTATCAACCAAGAATCCTAGCCACTTAAATTTTTATCAATTCTTATCGACAAAACAGACATTGATAAAAAGAAGTCTTATTGCATTCATATGGGCATAGCTCTTTTGGAATACAACATTTCTTGCGATGATAAGCCAACTGTTTACATTTAGTTTGGGGAGAATAATATTTTATTACATTTATCTATGGGAACTGGATAATAGTATGGTTTTGGGTCATGGATCTTCAGGAATCGGTAAGTCATTGGAAGATCAGGGTATCCTTTCCTTTGGAACCTATTTTTCTCATAGCGCCCCAGCACCTTGATCCTATCAGTGGGGATTATACGGGTCACTTTCTCATATACATATGAGTTTAGATCAACCCTCCGACCTCGAATATGTAAAGTTGAGTTTACGTGAGCCTCCACAAAAATGAACAGCTTCACGATTTTCAGGTCTTCCAACCACTTGATCCTCTTTAGGTTGGTTTGAAGGTATGCAAACCGGTGGGCAACTATATAGTAGATTCCTGAGGCACCCGTCCATCTTCATTCCATGTACAAAGGCAATGGATTATAAATACGCTCTAGGATGTCCATCATCTCAACCCTTTGTCGATAATCCGGGGAATGCATCGCAGTCATAAACATAACTCGGAACACTAAGAACTTGTTCCATACTTCATAATTCTGCAAGACAGCATTGAAAGTAAGGAAATGTTCGGAACAACAACATTTTCTTTACTTCATCTTATTAAGATTTCATAAAAAAAAATCCTTCGTTGGTTCGCTCTGATACCAACTGTAACGTGTCCACCTGCTATCTTTAGGACACATCTTAGCAGTCCATCAGAAAGGATGTCTAGAAAGCTCCGCCCGGCACTCCCATGGAATGTTATGGGATTTGCGATCTAGGACTTTCCGCGTCTGCCACGTAGCAAAAATATTCTGGCCGTTCCCACTTAGGACCGACCTGAATCATGGTTTTCCTAATGGTCATTTCCTAAACGACAACTAGCGTCGAACCCGAGCGAACTACTTTACGCATAAACGCCAGGTCCGAAGCGGATTTACGCTGCATTTGGTTCAAGAAGAATGGGAAACGAGAGGGATGCAAAGCTCAACCTCTCTGCCATAAGGCATAGTCCCATTCCGTTCCCCTAAAACAACATAAATCGGGATTATCATAACTTAGACACTAGGTCAGCACCCTTGCTGTTCGTGTCCTTTGAAAACGATCTTCTTGCTGTCCATCGTGATTGAGAAAAGTTACTGGCCAACCGGGACCACCCATCCGTAGGATGGACCCATGGCCACATCCACCACACTTTCCTCAGGTTGTTTTAGTTATCTAATTACCTACCACATTTAGTTGGACATGCATCAAACAACTTCCTTAATTAGTCCGTTAGGCATTGGTTCCTTCACGTAATCATAGCACTTGACATAGAAAAGCAATGTCAAACAAGTTCCTCTTCAACAGATTATCATATTTATCTTTGAAATACATAACGTCCAGCCTATAGGCTTATCCATAATCCGCCCGAAGGCTATCCAGCAATTCACAGGGATTACCAATCCAAGATTCCGCCCGTAGACTAGTATGCGGGCCTCGAGATCCAATCCCGAGTCACGTTGACCTCTTGTGCAAGGCTCGAAAGGTGAGGGTTTTACGGCCAGAGCCTCCTCTGGCAGCCAAGCGTCCTCCTGCTCCAAGTAGCGCTGAACGGAGAGACCTCTCGCGGCGGTTTCGGTCCACCTTCCCCGTGCGGTTAACAACCCCCTTGGTTAGGGTCAGGAAAGCAGTCGGGGGTAACTGAAGCTGCCTCTCCCTTCAGGCCTTCAACCTGAAGCATTAGATATCTTTTCATCCTTTAATTCTTTGAGAAAACAAAGCAAAACAGTGCTCTTAAAACTGTTACAAGCACAATCATTTCGATTGGTCGTTATTTTTGGCCAACTGCTAGGGAGTGAATCCTTCTTTCCGAATGCATCCAACACTTGATTTGGGATCAATTGCCACTTGCCAAGATCCCCAAGGTTTTGTTTGTTAACCCTTATCCTTGGGTTAGGGCCGTACCCTATTAACCCAACTTAATCAATACCTTAAGTTCTGTTAACACAAAATATGTTGCTCCAGATTATTGATTAGTCCTTTGCTTCCAAGCAAATATCTAATCCCCGTATCTTGGTTACTTTACCTAAGAAAGGTACTATATTAGGACAATTATTCACTCTCTTGCAAGTTAAACTTGCGTAAGAATCTGCCAATCTCATTCCGAGGAATTGGCCATTCCCTTGCGATCAAATCACAAGATCATGTGACTCTGCAACTTGTTGCACAAGCGTCGCATAAAAAACCATGGGACTATTTTACCCATCGAATGGCATCTTCTAATCATGAAATCATGATTAGATAGGAAACATGGTTAGGGTGTTTTCATAACAATCCGATCCTGATTGCACTAGGCCAACGTTGTCGGTCGTCCTAAGGTTTCAAATTCAAACCGAGTTTCATCCTGTTAGTGAGCGATCCTTAGGGTAGAAACCCTAAGTCGATTCTCGCAATTATGCACTATTGTCCCTACATTCCATGAATGTGGGCAAGTTTTTAAGGTATAAGAGTTTTAGTTTTGGTAATAAGAGCGATTAGGTCCTGTCCTCAACGTGCTAAACCCTAGTTAGCTCTTCGGGATATGTTGCATTGAATTAACCCTTCCTAAATGAGTCCTTCGCGGTTTTTAGGTGTTTAGGTTAAAACCAATTTACTTGTCTATTCTTGAAGATATTTACGATACCATTTTCGTAACCACATGATATATTGTCTATGTATGAGTAGTTTTACAATCCCTAACTTTTCCGACGAAGATCAAAGCGTAAGTTAAGTTATGGCATAATTCCTAGTGATCCTTCTATAACATGCAATCAAGTTTCATGCTACTAATATTTAGGGTTTTATGTTTGAACCATGCAGTCTTTTCTAACAATTACGCAGTTGAAACAATATTTATACCAATTGACTAGAGTTATGCAGCTCAAGAACCATTTCATGCCTTGCAATTTCCTATGGTTGTTAGCAACCTTCTTTAAAGGAATTAATTCGAAGAAAAGATGTTCAAAAATGCGACATGCGATTTATTCCTTCCATGCATAATCGAAGTGTACTATCATTAGTTTGATTTGCAAAGATGGGCATTTAGTTAATTTAAGTTCGTTATTTTGCAATGCATAAAAACCACTTGCTAGGAATGCATAGAGATCTTATGCTCTTCTATTTCATTCGTTTAATACAAATGACCGATTCTTTGATCCAAGTTATTTCCTTTAATTTAGCCAGGGTATTTCAATCGAAAAAAAATGCATCCTAATGAATCATGCACAATTGAAATATTACGACGTAAAACAAAATTAGGAGGAAAACCTAGACTTGTGGTGAAATGTCCACATGGATGTTAGGAGATGTTCCTCCTGCGGTTGCACCTTGAGCCTTCTTAGGAGCCATCGAGACTTCGACCTTCTCGCCTTGGTCGCGGACTTATGATCTTGGCCTATCTCTCTCACACGTGCAATTCCGTTTTTAGAATTGGCTTCCTTGACCAATGCACCTTCTTGCGGAATTTGGCTTTGGAAATGGGAACTTATGAACTTCCCCTTCTTTTCGTAGAAGTTCTGGGAATACAATTGATCTTCACGGGAAGGCTTAAGAAAGATCCCGGGGTAAAATGGCTTGAGGGAGTTACGAAGGGAAAGGAATTAAAAACCCTAGCTAATGAAATGAAAAAGGAGGAAAAAGGGGCTTACTTGTCGGGGGGGTTATATATAAAGAAAACACAAGGAAAGGGCATTATGAAAGCCTCATAGAAAGGGGGCTTTAATGTCTTTTAAGGAATTTTGTGGGGGAAAAAAAAAGGGTATAAAATAAGATTGGAAAGGCTTTAATCTCGAGGGGGGGGGTTTGGGGTTATAATAACCTACCTAAGAGGCAATAAGAAAGGGGTTTAAAGGTGGCAAGGACTTATCTATCACCGCCTGTGAGGGGTTAAATCCCAGGGGGGGTTTAAAACCCACTTAGAAGGGCTTTAAGGAAGCCCACAAGAAGGGGGGCTTTAGAAGCTTCCCCCAAGAAGCTTCTGGGGATCGTGGAAGCCCCACGTGGGTAAAGGATGGAGGCAGCAGATGGGTTCGTTGAGCAGTACAGCTGATGGCTTCAGCGGCACTAAGTGACTCCTCCCTCCTCACAGCAATCACACGGCCCTCCTTCAACGGCAGCAAGCGTTGCCTTCAGCTCGTCCTCTCTCATGCGAATCTGATTATCACAGCCTCCCTCCTTTTTTTCCCAGTCCCCATGGCAATGGGTTTTATAGGGAGAGGGAGAGGTACCTCCCTTCCTCCATGTGGCCAGACGCATGGACTTCGCCCTTCTGCAAGCTCTAGTAAGGAGCTTAATTTCCCTTTCTATTCCCCTCTCCTCCAGCACGATAGTCGACTGGGGGAAAGGGGGATAATAATAATAAAAAATTGCCATTATTCCCAAAATTTATCCTTTTGCCCTCCTAAGAGGAGGTTGATATGAAGAATGCTCTTTTAGGAATCAGAATTATTACACACTGCTCAAAGGGTTCAGTTTCATCCACTTGGACAACCAAGTCACTTTTATCCACTCGGACAACTCTCACTCAGACTTAGATACTCCCACTCAAAAAGTCGAGTCGGTCCACTCAGATAGCCAAAAGGATGGCCTCAGATGACCGAATTGTCCATTTGGACACATCTTCTTGGACTCAAATGGGCACCCTTGTCCAAGTTGGACCTAACCATTTGAACAAAACCAAACTCACCACTCAGATGGTCGAATCTGGGACTCAAGGATAGTCAAAGACCTGTAACTCAAACGTTTGAATTGGAAGACTACTTGAACCAAAATACCATTTTAGGAACCATCAAGACCTCGCAAACATATGAAGGGCTGTAAGTTAATTACCAATGACCCTAGCTAGATTCCAGAACTACAAGTGTGACTGTGGAACTGACCATAATTGGAATTTACTCTGACAAGCCCAAGAATTTGACCAAGTCAATCGATCATTTGGAGTTTACTTCCCATTAGAGATATTATTTGACTGTCTAGTGTGATCGCAACTTGTATAAAAGAGCTACAACTGTACGGAACTGATTGGCAAGGTGTGTTGTGAATGATTCAATTGAAGGTTGCACATTGCATTGTAGGCATTGAGGTGCATGAGAAAAGTTGAAAGCCTGATTATGCATAGAGTCACCTTGCATTGCACCATCCAAGTGTGTGAGTAAGTGAAAACTTGTGAAGTGGTTTAATTAACAAAGAACACACTAAAGGGTAATTAAGCTAAGAAATGAACCCACTAGTAGGACTTGTAACACCCCTAAGATTGCACATATAAACCAAGAACCCAACATTGAGAAGTGAACAACCTCAAACCACTTGGGTGAAGAAAGGAATGAACCACAATTAGAGATGTGTCCTTAGCTAACCTAAATACCCTCATTGACACCTTAGTGGTTCAAGAGACCACCAATATGGCAAGTGCTAGCACAAACATAGACAATTAAGATATTGACCTTGGAGATTTTCTAGTCAACATACAACAACTCATATCATGATATGACCATGAAATGAAAATAGCACGCCACAAGAGATCTATAAATGAAATCATAGCCAATCTCGAGGAGGAGAGGAGGCTAGGAAGAGTTTCCCTATAATGCGTAGCCTACTACAACCAAGAGCAACATGCTCAGAGGCTGTGCCAAGACATAGAGCTTAATGAGATCCAACGAGTTTTAGCCATTGTAGGAAAAAATAGAGCATGAGAAAATGTTGATAGGGAGAGAATGTTAGAAGCTAATCTTACATCTAGTGAGCTTCTCATGAAGTGACTATTAGACTACATTGTTGCAAATCAGAGCAACCCTAGCAACTTCATTGCTAGCTAGGCTGGGAATTCACCCCAATGCTAGAAGCTAAATCAAGATACCTATATAGCTGCAAAGCAACTTGAGAAGTATCAAACATGTAAAATGATCCTTAAGCTTCGTTGAGTAGTGTGAGCAAGTGAAGTGTGTGAGGCAAATAGCCTCATAGACTCCACTTAGTGTGCACAAGCTTTGGACTTTGCCTAGGAGACAAGGGGCAAACTTGATTTACTAGCTTAGACAATGCTAAGCGTAGTAACTCCAATATTCTAAATGATCTTTTCATTAAGAGATTTTCCAAAGCAGGATACTTAGAAAACCTCATTATCGATTTGAATAATGTCAACCAAAAAGACAAGGAGAAAATCCGAGACTATGTCACTCACGTTAGAAGTCTCTATAAGAGAATTCTAGTGATGTCAGGGCAACCTAATGAGAGAGCAATCTCCACCATGTTTATCAATGAAATGCAAAATGAAGAACTCTACAGGGCCTTAGCTATTAACTCGAATCTACAAAGAGACATGCTATCCAGGGTCTTTGAAGAGGCAATACATATGGACAACTTGCTGAGAGAGAGAAGCTCAAGAGTTACATCGCAAGAGAATACCACTTCTAGTAACAACGAGAGAACCACAACTGTAAGTGAGCAATCAAGCCATAGCATGCAAGATAAGGGAAAAAATGTCGACCGAAACCAAGAGATAGCTGACTTGAAGTTAGAGCTGGCCAAGCTGCAAGAGATGTTGAGAAGGTTAGTCTGACCCCACATGCAGTGTGTACATTGTAGTGGGAATTGTCTTCTAGCGAAATGTCCTGACCCTAAATCACAACCTTGTGCTAATAACTACGATAGATTTGGACATTATGGGATGCACTACCAACTACCAAAAAGATTCTCATTCCCACAACCTGATACTCAATCCTACAATCCAGGGAATAGGAAGCCCAACTTTGGAAGAGGAGCTCCATTAGCTCTACTAGCACCCAATGACTCGAAGCCAGTTGCCCCTAGGATTGACATTAGCCCCATAGGAATCCCAAGGACACATGGACCCATAGTGACCCATCCACTGAGAGATGCCCCAATACACTTTGTTGAGAAGCCACTCGAGGATGAAGCATATATGAACCCCTATGCCGCCTATGATGAGGAGGGTGACTCTACAATGTTAGTTATGGCTTTATGCAAGGGAAGAAGTAGAGGTCTAGGAGGGGGCCCGAACCAAGAACCACTGGGATGTTGGACTTGTGGACATCCGGGGCACATTTCATCTCATTGGCTTGAAAAGGAGCAAGAAAACAAGGACAAAGTGGACTTGAGATGTCCAGAGTATGGAGTTATAAAATTGTATACTGATTGCCCTAGACAAAAACCCTCCATTAGTACGGTAATTGTGCCATCAGTACCACTTGAACTCTTTAGCGTTGAAACATATGATGATAAACCTACACCAATCCCACTACACATCATGACCCAAGCTCAAATGAAGCAGGCCATTATCTCATTACCTAGACCTAGCAACTTAGTTGCAAACATTTGATGGAAAGAAGAGCCACAAAAGGAGAAGGAAGAGGGCGGACGCTAAGATAACACTCAAAACCGATAGTGCCACCACATTGACCAAAATGAAATAGGTTACAAACGTAGAGGGAGAAACATCCACTCCTAAGACAGTGGAAAATGGAAGTGCTAAGGTTGGAGAATACCTCGACCCAAAATACCAATTAGAAGTTATGGACAAAGTCAAGGAGTGGGTGAAGGAAGCTCAAGCACATCTACAAGATGCAAAGCCTATCATGGAGGATAAGATTAATGATCTCTTTAGCATGAGTCCACTAGTCTCCCTTATGCACTTGAGATCAAGAGGCACATCAATACCCCATGTAGCACCACATAAGCAGAATCTGGATGCAAGCTTGGGGAATCCCACAAGTGGAAACTGCACGGTTTCATATTACACTAGCAAATGGAATGAAAGTCAGACCATTTAGAGTGCTAAAAGATTGGCCTCTAAAGATAGCACGAATCCAATTCTTGGTTAACTTCATAGTCATGAAGGGAGTGGACTATGATATTCTGTTAGATAGGACATGTAAGAGAAATACTCGATTGATAGAGGATTAGGGTAATGGCATGATATTCTTAGGCAATAGAACATAAGTTGTTAGAGTAGAGATGGACACTTGGAAAACCTCACGAGTTGACCTTGATGCTATCTTTGCAATACTAACGGGTGAATCAAAAGGAAAGTGCAAACACGAGCCCTTAACTAAGTATATTCCTTGCCTTGAGGATGGGTGTGATTGGATTCATGTATTGGCAACCATATTGACTTGCCATTCTCAAATGAGATGAGGATGACTATAGGCAAGCTACAGAAGCAGCTAATAAAACCAATGAATTCATAGCTTTTGAGTTACCCAAGAATGATGCTACATCATTAGTATCTCTCTGCATGATGGCCAATGTTTCCTGGCTGTTACCTACCATGCACCAAACTAATAAACTTGAACTCCATCAAATTCTTGAGTATGACAAGAGAGCTAGTTGGTAATCTAGTTACAAAATTTAAATCTCTTAAGGATCTCATAGAGAATCTGGAATGGCAATGGACTAAGGTGCATGATCTAAATCTGTTGTACAACTAGGCTCTCATTGTGGAGGAGAAAAGTCCTACAAACGGAAACCATCAGAATGATGAACAATCTGAGTATAAGGATTTAGATGATGAGTATAAAGACTATTGTTCTAATGGTGAGGAAAGTGAGGAAGAAGACAAGACCATAGAATACACCATAGAGAGGTGAGTGATTAAGCAAATATGAGTGAACTCTAGACCTTGAGAGGCCAGTGATTTTAGGGTGGAAAGAGGAGTCATCAAGGTAAATTGTGATTGTACTTGGTTAGAGCACCTAGACGTAGTGGAGCATGAGTGAGATGGATTAGTTCAATCAAGCACCACACCATTGCTTAGAGTGGAATCAAACTTGGAGCTATGACCATTAGGGAAAACTCCTTCTTCCAGTGAAGGTTTTGAGTTCAACTCTAAGTTAGAAGTTAGCTTTGAGAGTGATCCTAAAATCCCATGACCACCTAGGACCAAATGCACCAAAGGGGACCTCCCAAACCATTTGAGGTGCAAAAGGCTCAAGGAAGAAATAAGAAAAAAATCTAAGTCCTTAGAAGCTAAATGACAAAAGAAACCACATGACTTATCCAAACACTACACTAAGTATAAGAAGAGCGATTGCATAATGGTTTTAGTAGGAGCGAAACAACTAGGACATGCTAGTGAACCCATTGAATGACTTGCTAAATTTAAGATAGTCAACTTGCCAAGGGAAGGGGACAATCCTTGTACATAGCTGATGATTTAACTGAGCAAGAGGATGCCAATCTCATTAATCTCTTATAAGAGTATGTAGTTGTATTTTCTTGGTCCTTAGAAGATCTGAAAGGAAATGATTTGAGTATTGTGACTTACAACATTCTTATGACCCCCAATGCAACACCAGTCAAACAAAGACCGTACGCAATGAATTTCTATGCGCATGCTATGAAGGAGGAAATAGACAAGTTGTTGAATGATGGATTCATTTTCGAGACTGAGCATACACACTGGATATCACCCATATAATTGTCCTAAAGAACAATAGAAATATTTAAGTATGTATGAATTACAAAAAGGTCAATGCAGTGACAAAGAAAGATAATTATCCATTATTGTATACCAAGCACATGCTTGAGAGAGTGGCAAGGAAGGAAGCTTACATTTTCTTGGATGGATTCTTCGGCTATAACCAAGTGCAAGTGCCAAGATGACACGCATAAAATGACATTCACAATAAAATGGGGTGTGTTTGCCTACATAGTCATGCCATTTAGGTTGACTAATACATCTGCTACCTTTTTGAATCTCATGGTGCCATTTTCAAGGACATGATTAGAAAGTGTATGAAAATACTTGTGGATGATTTGTGTATTTATTCGAGTTTGGGAGGACCACCTAAACAAACTCTACATAGTCTTTGAATAGTATAGACAATACGGTCTCTCATTGAAGCCCTTAAAATGCTAGTTTTGGGTAAAGCATAGATGTGTTCTAGGACATGTCGTCTCGAAAAATAGCATAGCTATCAACTTTTTCAAAGCTAGAGTAATTGTTGATTTACCACCACCTACCAACTACAAGGGAGTTTAGTGCTTCCTCCGCCACATACGACACTATCGAGAGTTTGTATTGAACTATGCACTCATTGTATGACCACGTTACAAGCTGTTGATTGTATTTGAGTAGACTAAGGAGTGCTAACAAACTTATAAAGAATTAAAAAAAGGATCTTAGGACCACACCTATTCTACGAGCCCAAAATTGGTTCATTACCTTCCATGTGCACATTGATGCATCAAAGTTCACTATAGGAGCAATTTTGTGCCAATCTGAAGGGCACAACTTGGATTATCCAATGAGGCTTGCAAGTAGATAAGTCATGATATGGAAGTAGACTACTCCACAGTAGAGAGGGAAGGGCTAGCTATGGTGTTTGCGGTTAAGAAATTTTGACATCACCTTCTAGCTACACCCTTTACTTTCTTTATTGATAATCGAGCATTGCTTTATCTTGTGAAAAAACCCTATGCAACATGATGCATTTCTTGATGGTTACTTCTACTATTAGAATTTGATTTCTCTATGATAGTATGCAAGAGCAAACAATATTACATGGGAGAACATATGTCTCACATAACCACAACAGAAGCAGCTGGGCAAGGCATTGTAGATGACCTACCCAACATACACTTGTTTGGAATGTCCAGCAAAAGAGATTTATTTAGAGAAAAACTGACACCTTATTGGGAAAATTACATAGACCACATCCTAAAACATGGATTACCTAAAGGTCCAATTGAGAAGGCTATGCTAAAACATCTTATTCTAAAGATTCAACCCTATCAATTGATTACGAGACAACTCTATCCATTAGGACAAGATGGACTATTAAGGAGATGTATTTGTTAGCTTCAATTGCATGATGTGGTTGTAGAAGCTCATGGTGGAATTGCTAGAGGACACTCCAATGGGGACACTACATCATGTAAGGTGCTCCAATCTCAATTGTGGTGGCCTACACTATTCCGTAATGTAGCTAAGTTTGTGAAGCACTGTGATGAGTGCCAATCAACCAAAGTCCCTATTTGTAAGGATAAGACAGAGTTGATACTAGTGATAGCATGCCAACCATTTGAAAAATGGGGTATTGATTTCATTGGTCCAATCAATCATGTAGCACAATACTCACAAGCGAGGCACATAATTGTAGCCACAGACTATCTCATGAACAAGTGGGCTGCTGAAGCTTGCAGCCAAAGCAAAAAAACAACAAGTCTAGGACCATTACCAAATTCCTTTAGGAGCAAGTGATCTCATAGTTCAGATGTCTCATAGAATTAATCAGTGTGATCAAGATACACACTTCATCAATGAAGTGATTGCCCACTTGTTATCCGCCTTCTTGATAATACATTGATAATCCTCATCGTATTACCCTCAAGCCAATGGCCAAGCTGAAGCCAAAAATAAAATCCTAGTGACTATCATAACCAAGGTAGTGTCTGTCTCCCACAGTGATTGAGACAATAAGCTAATGGCAACATTATGGGCTTATAAGACAGCCTACAAAATCGCCATAGGATAGACACCGTTCAAGCTGACCTATGGAACTAAAGCAATCTTACCAATTGAGTTCTTCATTCCAAGCTTGAGAACAACAATCCAAGAGAGATGGGATGGCAAGGAAGCATAGACAAATCACCTAGTAGAACTAGAACACCTCTCTAAAACCCAGATCATTGCAACCCATGCCCTAATCTATGAGAAGGTATGATGCAAGAGTTGGTTTGACAAGCATATCAAACAATGCAAATATGAACAAGGAGAATTAGTATTGTTGTACTCTATATGGGTCACAAACAAAAGATGAAGTTTAGGGGATTGGGACCTTTCAAAGTCTGTAATATTAGTAGAATAGGCAACATGGAACTTGAAATCCTAGAAAGACAGGGTATGCGGTTTTTCAATGGTAGTTGCATCAAGAAGTACTATCCTCCATCACACCCACTATATGAGCCTCCAATGATAACATCACCCATGAATGCTAAAGTGGCAATTATCACAAGCATGGAGGATGATGACAAAGAAACAATGGCACTAGCCTACTTGCACCTAACGGTAATTGCCCAAAAGGCACACATCGTTGATACATTAATCAATAAGGGAGTCAACAACAACATCCTCACTTATGATCATTGGATCCTCATTGGTCACAGCCCTAATACCAAGACAATAGGATGGGAAGAATCATTCCTTATCTTGACCATCCGTATTTAGAGCATCGTTATCGCCAAGGTCAAGTGATCTTGTGAAGTAAATATTATCATGTTACTGAGTGGCAAGACGGATCTTTCATGTGGAATATTAAGGTCTACTACCACCATTGTCAAAGGATTCTCATGAGTATTCCCATCAAGTTTAGTAAGAAAGGAGGGATTGTACTTGTTATACATCCTCTCTCTCAGCTCAAATTTGATTATCATCAGTATGAGTGAGCTAAGGTGAGAAAGATCTAGGGTTAGTGGACAAGCAAGAAAATAGGCCAAAGAGAGACATGTACAACATGCTAGGGATGAATAAACAACTAGTGTACATAAATGATGGAATCAACCTAGCAGACATCTGTGAGCCCACTGTCACATTGCAAGTAAAGATGGTGCATGCTTTCTTCTCGAGCTGGAGATACAATGCACTCACGAACAAAATATGGGACTAGTCCGTGAGAGCATTGTAGCCAAGATACTAAATGAAGAAAATTTGAACTCCTATGTCCAAACAATAATCTAGGCATAAGATCTAAGGTGCTGGTATCAACTCCAAGGGCGATGGGCATAGAATCCCCAATGATGAGGGCTGAGTTAGAAACGAAAAAGATGCGTCTAAGGCATCAAACATAGGTTTTGTAGGAGTGCAAATAGCCCTAATACAAGAGGCTGTGGCACTACAAGATATAGGCCTTATACCGACATTTAAAGCGACAAAAATGCAAAAAACAAAATTTTCCCCCGTCGTCGCAAAAAGCGTTGTTATTGGGAACATCATAGAACAGTCGGTATTGGTGTTGCTATTAGCATCGATATTGGTGTCGCTATTCGCGTCGGTATTGGCATCACCATCAGCGTCGGTATTGGCGATGTTGATAGCGACGCCAATACCGACGCGGATAGTGACGGCTTGCGATGTGCATAACGACGCTAATAGCGATACGAGCAATAAAATTTGTGACGCTAATAGCGACGGTAACAGGGATAAATTTTTTTTTTATAGCACTGTGTGCTTTATGAGAGCCATACAAAATAGTTTCTGCACTACTGTGTAAAATGCGCTTGCAAACAAAAACAATGTATACTGAAATCATAAAACTGATACATGAAATAAATACATGATCACATAAAAAGCGATTGGTACAATCATGACAGGATATCACTAATACATAGAAAATGTCTACATAGATCAGGCAACTCAAAAATAAATGTGCGTGAGCTCCAGGGATCTAAGGGCGAGCTACGCATCCTCGTTCCCTGAAAGCTCGTCCCGCCGCAAAGGAGCATCGAACTGACTCTGCAAAAAAAGAAACAACACATCAGTTCACCATACAATAATGCATTCAAATATCTCATGGTAACTACGGACAAGAAAGATGAGTGACTTACAAGGCCACCGCGTCTATACAATCGGTTGATCGATTTAGTGAGATCGTGCCTCTCTGCATATCGAGTCTCAAGGCCAGTCGGATCGCGATTTGTAATGGAGTGCTGCAAAGATAACAAAATGCTAACTGTTAGAAACATGATTGTTAGTACAAAGAATATTTCAAAAAAATAAACAAGAAAAATAAAAGAAAAACTTACAAAGTCCTCCAAATATGTCCTGTAGCTGCCACTCCCAAGATGATGGACCACTCCGTCCTCGAGTCGTGCCCTCGTTGCCTTGCACTGCTGACTCCAACGTCCTGGAGAATCTGTAGCCTCCTCCCTCAGTCGACGCTAGTCATCTGCATCTAACCACTTGGGCTTTGCAACCCCACTCTTGATTACCTTGCGTGTGTCGGATCGTCTATAATGTGACATGTATGCACGCATGCAATCCATCATCCAACCCGTAGAGAATCTATCTACTGCGGTTGGCACCGGAAACTTTTCGTGCAAGGATGCTACTATGTAGTCCTTGCTCCCCTCCGGTATGTTCTTCCAATGATTCGAGACGTTGTGCCAAAACACTTGTTGACACAACTCTCTCATGCGAGCCATCACCCTCCTCCCCTCATCATTCATGATGATGGCTCTTGATCTACTATCGATTAGATATCCATAACCCCCAGGAGTCTGCCTAAGATGGGTCCTCTCCCATCTGTGTCCACACTCCTGGGCATATCCAAGAGACCCCTGTGCATCTGGTGTATCGACGGGGGTAATATCTCTCGGAGTGGCACCCACAGGGGTGCCACTTGCTGACGGCTGTGCAAAAGCCGGAGTAACTAGAGTAGACGTCCCCACAAGTGTGACAAATCCTGGAGGTGACGCAACTATAGCTGAACGACGAGACGGAGACACCGCGTCCGTGTCTCCACAGCATCCACCTAAGCCAGGAGAGCGAGGAGTCGCACCTGTATCTCGTGTCGACCGCGGGCTCACTGCCTTTATATCTTTGCAACATCCCCCTGATATCGATGCACTCCCTCCCTCTGGCCCAAGTCATGAGTGTCGAGATCGTCTGCTCGAAGCCGAAGCATCCGATCGCGCTGAAGTAGATCTAGCAAAGCGCCCTGACGAAGACCGAGATAGCTCTTGGTCTGCCATCTCTCTCAATCTGGCGATCTGGTCTGGAGACATGCCGGCAACACAAAGGTGTCACGCAAATCCGTCTATTTTTTTTGGAATCTATTTCGAGAAATCCAAATTGACCTCGTCGAACTGTTGCTCCAGCTCCTCCAAGTACCACTTTGAACCACTGCACATCGAATAGTATCATGGAGAAGCTACGGTAATCCCCCGTAACAATACTTTGCAAGTTTCCAAAATACTCCATCTCATCCACAACCGTGTTTGGATCTGTTACTCGTCATCGGCTCTCTTGCTCGAACCTTGCCATGATACCACAGTCCATTGTGGAGCGTATTTTGTCAATACGCTCCACACGAAAATGTTGTCCGCATGACCACGCTGCACTATATATTTTGTACTGTACATTGAAACACTCAAATTAGATGTCGCATATAAAATTTAGATACGACAGATTCTAAACCTCTCATCACCTTTGGACTACATCCCCTCGAGAATTCCCACTCCTCCATTGAGACCTATGTCCCTTTGCGAGATGCTGCAGTCAAAGCTCCATGCAACCATTGTGTTGACATAAATTGCGGCATCTCCTCCATGCCTTCGAGATATTGAATCGGTCGATGACACGTACTACGTCGGAATTCAGCTCGCGTTTCCTCTCGATCTTGCCTAGCGATCTGGTACTTGGCGAGCCACGTCTCCATAGAGGCATGGTGCAACATACAAAAGCAATTCACCTTCTCTTCCATTGAGGCATCCATTCTTTTTTCTACCCCATTTTCAACCACCACATCTCCAGTCAGTCTATCATCGTCTTTCAGTGACCATAGCATTTCATTGTCTGGTTCCACCGTTGGTAGCCATTGTGAAATATGCACTAGCGCCTCAGAAACCAACCAACCTTCGGCCATGCTACCTTCTGGCCGAGCTCGTTGTCACACAAAGCCTTTCAGGGTTTTCATGAAGTGCTCCAAGAAGAACATCCATCGTGCGTGGATAGGTCTAGCAATCTCCACTTCATCCACAAGATGCACAAGAAGGTGGATTTGTATCGTGAGCATGCTGGTGGGCAGGTATTTCTCAAAGAGATAGACTGTCTCCATTGCACCAAAGTCGATAACTTGTAAATGGCCCCGCGTATTTCTGGAGTAAGACATCTTGCGACGATCGCGATCGGTAGTACAAACTGCCACAAATGAGAAAGTATTATGAATAATGGCTACATTCCAAATAGCCCACGCTAATTACAATCCATTCATAGTACAAACCTAACATGTCGGACGTACGAAACATGTGGTTTATGCAGGGAATAAGCAGAAAGTGTCTGAGAACTTTTTGAGGGATGGTTTGCCCTTGCAAATCCTGTCGATACCTGTGAGCACCACACTTTGGACATGTCTCCATAGTCTCGTATTCTCCTCGAAACAGACAATAATTGTTGATACATGCATGGATGTTATTATAGTCCATGCCAAGCTTTCGTAAAACATGTCATGCATCATCATGAGACTCAGGCATGGTATTTACAGGTGGTAATATATGATATTTCAATAACCTGAAAAAAGTCATAAAATACATTGAAAAAGCACAAATGTTTGTAATAATAGTGCCAAAAAACAAAATCAATGAAGCGTATATACAAGGTACCTGAACAACTCGATCACACTCGTATCGCTCCACCCGTATTTTGCTTGCACACTTAAGAGTGCAAGCAATGTCTTCAGCCGAGATACTCAGCACCCATCATATAATGGTATGGATGCTTCCTCTCTAAGCAGATCGGAAGTCTCGACATCCATGGGAATCAATGCATCGATCATTGCCTCCATCTCAGGCTCCAATATTGTAGGTAGGTTTGGAAGGTTGCCTATCTCCTCTGGCATTGACGGTATGTTGAGATATCGAGCTCCACTCGTGATATGCCAGGGTGATCGTTGTGCATTTATGTCACCAACTTGTTAGCTGTAGATGCGGTTGGTACACCGCCCATGAATAATAGCTAGATGACAGCTATCCTTATCTACTCTAGTTCATGGCTTAGTTAGTATGCCACGTTAGTTAGTTGAGTTTGGTTTGAGACCCATATATAGGGTTCTTCTATTTCTATTTACTTGAGTTCTTTTTGGCTTACACAACTAAGAAGAGGAAAATTGTTTTCAGCCTCCACCTGTGTGTGTATTCTCCCATTGTGCAAGCAAGAAAGCTACAAGTGAGACTCCTTCCTTCTCTCCCACAATCTTGACATGATATCAGAGCCTTGTTCTTGCTCTATTTTTTTGATTTGAGGCCATTTCGGGGCCTGTTTTGGAGGCAAAAGTTTTCTGCACGCACTTAGGAAAAGGCCCTGTTTTATGCTGTGCGACCACTGTTCTACAGGTCGGTGCAGCTCAAGCAAGAGTTGCACAATGTGCAAAGAGAAAGTATGACCATCAATGACTACCACATGAAGGTGAAGAAGATTGCAGATGCACTTGCTTCCACTGGGTCACCAGTGGAAGATGATAATTTGGTTTCTGTGACCTTGAATGTTGAGTTGTGGTTGTGTGATGCTCTACCTGAATTAGGGTTTTAGTTGTTAGAGCTGCAAGAGGCAGTTCTTTATTGTTTTGTTTTTCATGGTGTATTGTCAAATATTTGAAATTTTCAAGTTGTGTTGTGCATCCAACAAAGTCAACTATCCCAACCGGCACTCCTTAATGTCTTGTTATCGGGTTGTGAGTGAGGCTTGCTCTCGATCACCACTCGCGTAACATATCTTTTTTGGCGCCCCACTGAGGAGTGTCGAAATTGACATTCTTGTTGTTTTGAATGGGAGTTTGTTTTGATTTCTTGTGATTGTTGAAAATGGCTAATGAATTTCCTGAGTTCCATGGTAATCATATTGAAGATCTCGAAAGATTTTTATAAAAAATAGAGCCGTGTTGTTTGATAGGGAGAGTGATCAATCCTGAGGCTAAACTCCAGATTCTTAGATATCAATTGCAAGGAGAACCACAAAATTGGTTACTTGACTTTGAGAGAAGCTTGAAATTTAGGAGACAAAATTTGGACTATGAGACTACTAAAAATGCTTTTCTATCTAGGTTTAAAAAAAGAGAAAGTCAAAGTGAGATTTGGGCAAAAATAGAAACTTGTGTTCAAAAAGATAATCAATGTGTTGAGGATTCTTCTAGGGAGTTTGAAAGATTGTGGAATCGATGGAGTTTAACATTGTTAGAAGGTGAGATAGCCCCAGTTATGTTGAAGATAATGTATTTTGTAAATGGGTTGAAATTAGAAGATTGGAGAGTGAAATTAGAGGTAAAAAATCCTAAGACTTTTGAGGAAGCAGTGAAGATAGCTCAATATCAAGAGAGGAAGACCAAAAGAAAAAAAGAGTTAGGGTTTGATGAACCAAGGGAAAAGTTGAGTTCAAGGCAAGTTGAGAGAAAAGTTTTTGAGGAGAAAAAATTTAGTTATGTCTATCCTGAGAGAGGTATACTATATTCTCTATTTAGGAGAGATGAGTTGACTTGTGAGAAATCAATTGAAGTCTGTGAGGAGAAACTCCCTAGGGTGGTTGAGGAGAAAAATACTTGTTTGACTGATTGGAGTGAAGAGTCTAGGAGTGTGAATTCATACCCATTGACCATGGATACTTCTAGTCTAGTGATTAGTGATTTAACTAAAGAAGAGGGATTGACTGATGATACTTTGGAGCTTGAGGACTATAGAGATGAGCTAGAGATGGATCTGAGTTGTAAAGAAGAAAATAAGTCATATTGTTTTAAGGACCAAGAGTTCTCATGTTCTTTGGGAGAGGATGAGAGTCAAGAAAGTTTTGATATTTCTGATGAGGGAAGGTGTGATGAAAATTCTGATAGTCATGGCAGTGTTGAAGAGAGTAAAGACAATTTAGAGAGTGAGATTGTTTGCCTTGGTGATAGTATAGATCAATCTGATTGCTTGAAAGATGAAGAGAGGATTGAGGATGAATTTTTGAGTTTGTTAGAAGACCATGAGGGGGAGGGCTTAGAAACTGTAAATTTTCAAGATGAAGTAGAGGGTTCAAATTTGTTGCCTAATGAGTTTGTGGAGATTTTTTGTGAGTTTGATGATCAAGAGAGTATTGAGGTTTTGGGTTCTGTATTCACAAAGGGGTGTGTTTTATTTAAGGAAAATTGACAAATTAGGCTATCTTTAAATAAGCATTGAATGCATGTGATATATAGGGTTTACATATAGTGAACCCCTTGAGAGAGAGAGAGAGAGAGAGAGAGAGAGAGAGAGAGAGAGAGAGTGTGTGTGTGTGTGTTAAAGAGGGGATGAGAATAAGAGAGTGTAAAGGAGAGAGAAAAAAAGAGAAGAGGAGAGGGAGAGTAAAAGAGAGAGAGAGAGAGAGAGTGTGTGTGTGTGTGTGCGTGTGTATATGTGAGTTGGTAAGAGAGAGTAAGTAGGAGATACACACTTGTGTAATTTATTGCATAGAGAAATGCATAATATTAGTACAATTCAAATTTGCTATTTCAATGGTTTTTTTCAAGTGAACCAATTGTTGCTAACTCAAAGAGAGAGAGAGAGAGAGAGAGAGAGAGAGAGAGAGAGAGAGAGAGAGAGAGAGAGAGAGAGAGAGAGAGAGAGAGAGAGAGAGAGAGAGAGAGAGAGAGAGAGAGAGAGAGAGGGATGGGGATGGAGACGGAGATCGGAGAGGAAGGTAGAAAAAGTGTAGGAGGAAGAAAAGAGTAAAATTAGGAAAGAAGAATGATAGAACAAGAGAGAGAAGAGTAGGAGGAGGAGTAGGAGAATTAAGGAGAGGGAGGGATAAGAAAATGATAGAGGAGGAGTAGGAGAAGTAAAGAGAAGAAGAGGAGATAAGAAGAGATAGAAAAGAAGAGAACGGGTGAAGAGAAGAAGAAGAGGGTGGGGGAGTAAAGGATGGAAAGAGAAGAGTAGAGAAGGAAAAGATTCAAGATAATTAGCCACCAATGCTATCATACAAGGAGCCCCTCTTCCATCCAATAGAAGTCTTCGCACCACCCCTTTAGCCTTTGATACTCATGGATAACTCCATCCTTTCCCATCTCGCAAAGGATCCACCTAATCGCTCGAGGTTTCCAATCATTTCATTCAAGTTTATGAAGCTTGGGAGATTGGCACACAAGAGTTTCATATTCATGATGGCCCCAAAAAGTGGAGCAAGAAGCATGGGAGCCACAAATGGAGGGGCAAGCATGGATAACATTCCATCACTCATAACTCGATCCCAAGTTCTTTCTGTAGGTTAAGATATGTTTAATATAAGGAATAGAAATATAACAAAAGTTCTTTAAAATTATAAATGAAAATTTTGTAATTAGCAAATAAGTAAATAAATTTTGAGGAAAAAGAATGTTGGAATGAAGTAAAAAATATAAATTTGTGTTATAAAATTTAAGAATAAGGAAAGCTTAAGAGAAATATAACACTCGGTTTGCTTTTACAAACAAATAAATTAGAATAGAAAACGATGTAGAAATTAAGAAAAACTCAAGGGTATTGCATGTAGTCAAGGTGCATCAAATAGATCAACATTGAATTTGGAAAAGTCAATTAGAAAATCTATGTAACATTTGTTTAGCAATGAACAAGGATAAATTAAAAGGATCCAATATATTTTGGCATAAAAAGTCATGTAGACCTAAGAAAAAGTGATTAAGATAGTTAGAAGTAAATTGTTAATTGGTTATTAAATTAAGTTACTTGACTACAAAGTATCCTCTTTGATAGAATAAGTCACGCTCATTATTAGTTCAGTTGAAAATTCTTGAATTGCATACTTAGAAAACTAGGATAATTAGAATAGACTTGCATTGACCATTTTTTTAAAAAACGGAAGCATGATTGGTAGTCAAAGAAGTGAACCCAATAGCCTAAGTGATCCTCTTTCAAAATATTAAAAGCTTGAATTTCTTAGGAAAATTACTCTTTTTGTTAGCTTCTATAGTGTCTACCCTTAAAAAACCTAGTATGAGAGGATTCCAAGGTTTTGACTTAGCTTTTACAAGCTAAGAAAAGACTTAGCCATGTCTTAGCACATAGAAACCTGGCTAATCAACCAAGGCTCGCAATGAGATTGATTATCTAACCTTCAATAAGGGGTTTAGACCAAAAGAGATTACAAACAAAACCCTAACAAACTAGGTAAATTGATTGTAGCCAAGGAGAGATTCAATGGAAAAAACTACTTAGCATGGATTTTCACAAATCTAAGAAAATCCAAGAAGAAGACAAACCAAGTTGGAAAGTTGCTACTAGGTTAAATCCTACTTTTGATTGCCATCTTGTTTGTGTTTGCAATAGTGTTGCAAATGATTACTTATGATTGCAATGGTGCCTACAAAAGATTGCTTGACACACTTGAAATTATATAATTATAAAAGTTAGAATCTTAATTGAACTTGATTTACAGCTAGATAAAAGAGTCATGCTAGACCTCTCCCAAGGCTAGCTGCTGTGGAGGCGAGCACGAGCTCAACCACCAAGACCCATAGACCGCTTATTGTTCAAGTGTTCCAAGATAACCACTAATGGCTACCTCTCACATAGCCGACGTGCTATCCATCTCTACTAGTGTAGTGAACTTACCTCCATGCCCAATTGAGTTGCCTCCTCTCCCAAGCACTCCGGTAGCTCCATGATCCAAGTGCAAGCTTCAAGCAATCTCTATCCTCAAGCTCCACCACTACAAGGATTTGAGCTAGTAGCGATGCCGATTAGCGACGGCGGATAGGGGCGTCGCTATTGGCATCGCTATTGGCGTTGCTATTTGCGACGCAAATAGCGACGCTCCACAGGGAAAAAAAGCGGTCGAAACCGATCGCGGCTTTCATTTTGCGTTTGCGGCTTGTGAGTTTTGAGAGCAAGAGCGAGGGAGAGAGCGACCGTCGTGAGAGAAGGAGAGGAAGAAGACTTGCCGCTGTCGCCGCCGCCACCGCCGCCGTTGTTCGCGAAGGAGAGGAGGAGCCTTCATTGCAAAGAGGAGCCGCCCTACGCTCGCCATATCTCATCAGTAGTCTCCCTCTCTCTTTCTTTTGCTTGTTTAAGGTTTAAATCACTTTCTCTTTTGCTTGTTTAGGAGAGGAAATGAGAGAGAAAGAGAGGGAGAGGGAGAGAGAGAAAGAGAAAGAGAAAGAGAGGGAGAGGGAGAGTGTATTCTCTCTCTCCCTCTCCCTTTTGCTTGTTTAATGTTTAAGTCACTTTCTTTTTTGCTTGTTTAGGAGAGGAAATGAGAGAGTAAGAGAGAAAGAGAGGGAGAGGGAGAGAGAGAAAGAGAAAGAGAAAGAGAAAGAGAAAGAGAGGGAGAGGGAGAGGGAGGGGGAGGAAATGAGAGAGGGAGAGAAAGAGAAAGAGAGAGAGAGGGAGGGAGAGTGCATTCTCTCTCTCCCTCTCCCTTTTTCTTGTTTAATGTTTAAATCACTTTATTTTTTGCTTGTTTAGGAGAGGAAATGAGAGAGAAAGAGAGGGAGAGAAAGAGAGAGAGAGGGAGAGGGAGGGGAAGGAAATGAGAGAGGGAGAGAAAGAGAAAGAGAGGGAGAGGGAGAGGGAGGGAGAGTGCATTGTCTCTCTCCCTCTCACTTTTGTTTGTTTAATGTTTAAATCACTTTATTTTTTGCTTGTTTAGGAAATGAGAGAGAAAGAGAGAAAGAGAGGGAGAGAAAGAGAGGGAGAGGGAGAGGGAGGGGAAGGAAATGAGAGAGGGAGAGAAAGAGAAAGAGAAAGAGAGGGAAAGGGAGAGGGCGGGAGAGTGCATTCTCTCTCTCACTCTCCCTCTTGCTTGTTTAATGTTTGAATCACTTTCTTTTTTGTTTGTTTAGGAGAGGAAATGAGAGAGAAAGAGAGGGAGAGGGAGAGAGAGGGAGAGAAAGAGAGGGAGAGGGAGGGGAAGGAAATGAGAGAGGGAGAGAAAGAGAAAGAGAGGGAGAGGGAGAGGGAGAGGGAGGGAGAGTGCATTCTCTCTCTCCCTCTCCCTTTTGCTTTTGGAGAGTGTTAAGATATATTGTGAGAGGGAGAGGAAATACGAGAGAAAGAGAAAGAGAGGGAGGGAGAGGGAGAGAAAGAGAAAGATAACATATATTGGAATGATAGCATATCCATGATTAGGGTAATGGTATCCACTTTACTTTTTTTATGGGTACCATTACATCGACTCCTTAAGGGGGCTAAAATTAGTCATACCATTTATAAAGTCTAATTAGGAGATTTAAGATGCACGATAATATACTTATCGATAATGGTATGCAATGTGCTTTGCCATGGGCCACGTACATTGGTGACTCTTTAAGATGGCTTAAAATTGGTCATGTCCTTCATAATGTCCAAGTAGGGGATCTAATTGTGATATGCATAATTCATTATTTTTGTATTAACTTTATAGGCATAACAAATTAGAAATCATGCTAACTAGTCAACGGAAGGACTAAAAGAAGATGATACCCTAGCTAATGGTCATTACGGTACTTCATCAAAATGAACCCAAAAGTATTGTTATAGAAGAAGAATCCCTTAAATTGAGTATAGGATATTTTCCCTCAGGTCTTATGACTATGAGGATAATTGATTGAAATAAATTTTATTACTATAGTTGATAAATTTCATAGATGGCATTAATTTTAATACGCAATCCTAGGACAAAAAAACCACATTTCTAAGATGCTTTTTGTTGAGACTGATTTATTATTAGACTAAGAGATCCTCAATTATGCTCATAAATGGATTACTTATACTCAAAGCCCTCTAGTGCAGTTTTTTACAATAACGAATAATTATCTACCGGGACAAACAAATCCTTGAGCATGATACAAGGCCGAGATATAACATCAATAAATCTCTCAACTACTATGTACAATGCAAGATTTATGGTCAACTTACAACTTGACGTACATCTCCATAAAGCTATCAATTTAAGCCTCGTTTGCTGTAATGTAGATAAGATGGAAAAGGAAGAAGGTCTTATTGTTCAAGATCACGAGACGTATCTTAATCAGCGTGTCCCATGTCCTTGCTCTCAATGCAAGTTGGCAATTAGACGAAAACGCCGATTGTCTATAGAACACGTACGACGATTTGGCGAGTTTCAATCTGAGATTATTGATCAGGCGATTGCGGATTTTCAGCAAACGGTAATTTGAAGTTAATATTAATCATGCATTGTACTCGCAAGCTAATTGGAAACCATACACAATAAGATTAGGTCTTGTTGGCAAATTTTCTATCCAGGGGGGTGATGTCTCGATCCAAGGGGGAGTGCACCCTTTGCGGCCAATTAGAAGAGTTCATGGACGTGCGATGGATGGATTGCAGAAGCCAATCCACCACTCGCAAGGCCCATCTATACCGTCAATGCCAGAGGAGACAGACAACCTTCCCAACCTACCTACAATCTTGGAGCCTGAGATGGAGGCAATGATCAATGCATTGATTCCCATGGATGTTGAGACATCTGACCCGCTTAGAGAGGAAGCATCCATACCATTATATGATGGGTGCCGAGTATCTCGGTTGAAGACATTGCTTGCACTCTTAAGTGTGCAAGCAAAATACGGTTGGAGCGATACGAGTGTGATCGAGTTATTCAGGTACCTTGCACATAGGCTTCATTGATTTTTTTTTTTACAATATTATTGCAAACATTTGTGCTTTTTTAAGGTGTTTTATGATTTTTTCAGGTTATTGAAATATCATATATTACCACCTGCAAATACCATGCCTAAGTCTCGTGATGATGCACGACATGTTTTATGGAAGCTTGACATGGACTACAATAACATCCATGCATGTATCAACGATTGCATACTGTTTCGAGATGAATACGAGACTATGGAGACATGTCCAAAGTGTGGTGCTCACAGGTATCGACAGGACTTGCAAGGGAAAACCATCCCTCAAAAAGTTCTCAGACACTTTCCGCTCATCCCCCGCATAAACCACATGTTTCGCACGTCTGGCATGGCAAGCTTGGCAACGTGGCATGTGTAGAATAGGTCCACGGATGGAGTTCAACGAATATCAGCGGATTCGCGCGCATGGAGCCACATTGACTCTACCTTCCCAGGCTTTGCGTGAGAGCCAAGGAATCTTTGGCTCGGTCTCGCCATGGATGGTGTGAACCCATTCGGTCTGCGCTCGACTTCTTACAGTGTGTGGCCTATAGTACTTGTCAACTACAACATCCCTCCATGGCTTTCTACGAATAAATGACATCTCATCCTTAGCTTACTCGTCCCGAGCCGCTACAAAGTAAAAAATATGGATGTGTATCCTCGTCCATTAGTCGACGAGCTTAAGATTTTGTGGGAGGAGGGGATCACTGTGCAAGATATGAGCAGGCGTGATGGTCGGCGATCAGCGAACATTCGAGCCATTCTCATGTGGACGATGCATGACTTTCTGGGATTGGGAGAGTGCTCAGGTGAGCAGACCTCCATTCTTGCTGGTAATATTTATATTTTATTTCATTCAATCAAGTATTCACTAGGTCGTGGCTCGCCTTACAGGTCTGGTTACCTCAGGTTATCATGCATATCCATTGTGTGGGCCACAGTTAGACTCCCGAAGGTCACGAACCATGAAGAAGATGGTATATCAAGGACATGCCGCTTTCTTGCCGGAGGATCATGAACTCAGGGAAGATTTTCTTGGACGACCTCCAACACGTATGAACGTTGCAAGCTGGTACGAGCTGAAAATGGTAAACCCAGAATCACATCCAAATAGAATGCGACGGTTCTTAGTTTTCTATGAGTTGCCATATTGGACCCACTTACAGGTCAACCACTTGTTGGATCCCATGCATATTTTCAAGAATGTGGGCAGCTTGCTATGGGACCACATCACAGGAAAGAGAGACACTATAGGGTCACGAATGGATTTGAAGGAGGTAGGTAAGATGGAGGCGCTTTGGTCGCAGTCGAGTGCTGAAGGGGGAGTGCAGCTTCCTCGTGCTCCTTGGGTTTTGTCCACCAAAGAAGAGCGCATTGTGAAGCAAGTAATCAAGTCTATCCACACTCCGACGGGTATGATGCGTTCTCTCAGGTCCGTATTTTCTAAAGATGACCAATTGTCGGGGCTAAAATCCCATGATTGGCATAAGATATGTCAGGTTTGTGAACAAAATGGATTATAATTAGCGTGGGCATCTTGCAATTTAAAAAGTTGCCATTATTCATAGCAGTTTGTCCTACCGATCGCGATCGCAGGATGCCTTACTCTAGAAATTCGTGGGGCCATTTACAAGTTGTCGACTTTGGTGCAATGGATCTCACAGAAAGAGATTAAGACGTCCTCTATTGAATCCGCGAGGCGGGGAGCAGTGGAGACGGTCTGTCTCTTTGAGAAATACCTGCCCACTAGCATGCTCACGATACAAGTTCACCTTCTTGTGCATCTTGTGGACGAAGTGGAGATTGCTGGACCTGTCCATACGCGATGGATGTTCTTCCTGGAGCGCTTCATGAAAACCCTAAAAGGCTTTATGCGACAACGAGCTCGTCCAGAAGGTAGCATGGCGGAAGGTTGGTTGGTGTCAGAGGCGTTAGTGCATATCTCACAATGGCTACCAATGGTGGAACCAGACAATGAAATGCTATGGACGCTGAAGGACGATGATAGACTGACTGGAGATGTGGTGGTTGGAAATGGGGTAGAAAAAAGAATGGATGCTTCAATGGAAGAGAAGGCGAATCGCTTTTGTATGTTGCACCATGCCTCCATGGAGACGTGGCTCGCCAAGTACCAGATTGCAAGGCAAGATCGAGAGGAAGCGCGAGCTGAATTCCGACGCAGTACGCGTCATCGACCGATTCGATATCCCAAAGGCATGGAGGAGATGCCGCGGTTTATGTCAACACGATGGTTGCATGGAGCCTTGACCGCAGCATCCAGCGAAGGGACAGAGGTCTCAATGGAGGAGTGGAAGTTCTCGAGGGGATGTAGTCCAAAGGTGATGAGGGGTTTAGAATATGTCGTATCTAAATTTTATATGCGACATCTAATTTGAGTGTTTCAATGTACAGTACAAAATATATAGTGCAGCGTGGTCGCGCGGACGGTATTTTCACGTGGAGCGTATTGACAAAATACACTCCACAATGGACTGTGGTGTCATGGCAAGGTTTGAGCAAGAGAGCCGGCGACGAGCAACGGATCCGAACACGGTTGTGGATACATGGAGTATTTTGGGAACTTGCAAAGTATTATTACGGTGGATTACCGTAGCTTCTCCATGATACTATTCGATATGCAGTGGTTCAAAGTGGTACTTGGAGGAGCTGGAGCAATAGTTCGACGAGGTCCATCTGGATTTCTCAAAATAGATTCCGAAAAAAAATGGACGGATTTGCGTGACACCTTTGTGTTGCCGGCCCATTCTGATAGGTGCATAGAGTCATTTTCTTGCTAATTTGAAATACGACATGGTTTATGTCACAATGGTTTGAACTCACTTTGTACGTGTTTGTGAACAGGTAATCTTCTATCCAAACCCTCGATAACCTCGATGGTGGTATGTTATACCTTCAACTCCTCGAAGTGCGAGAGTATATGATCAAAGCGATGTTCCGGTGTTATTTGTATTTTCATCGCTTTAAACGTCGGTATAAGGTCTATATCTTGTAGTGCACGCTCCAAGCTCCATTGCCACGAGCAAGAGAAGAGAAGAGAAGAGAAGAGAAGAGAAGAGAAGAGAAGAGAAGAAGAGAGGAGAAGATGGAGAGCTTCTCCACCACAGTCCCTCACCCTTAGACGCTCACTCCCTCACACTCTCACACTCCCTCTCTCAAGCACAAGCTCAAGCAAGCAAGCAAGCAAGCAAGAAGAAGAAGAAGAAGAAGAAGAAAAAGAGAGCTAATTTTGGCTACACACAAGAATGAGCTTCTCATTCACTTTTCAACTTTATATACAAAACCCTAAATCCCTTTGGTGGTCATCCCCTTATCCCCTTTTTTACATGGCTAGCCATGGCCTAGGCCCTTTTTCCTGTTGTCCTCCTATCTTCCTATCTTTCTTCCTACTGTCCATCTACCTTTACAAATTGCACCCAACGCTCCTAAAATAAATCATGATGCGGCTTGCGCTCTATTACAAAAGTATTGACTCACACTTTTTCTTGTGTACTTTTCTCCTTGATTTAGGAATTTTGTGCACTTCTTGTGTTTCCATATTTTTCTTGGCACGCTTTCATCTTCCGTTCCACTTTTTCCTTAGCTTTGTTCTCCGCTTTAGTTTTTTTGGGTTTTCCAGCTTGTTCGTTTGAGGGTTAACATTACCCCCCCGATGTCATTTGTGATTTTGACAACATGATATAGCATGATTGAGCTCATTGACGCCTGAGATTTTGGTAGCTAGTGGCTACATGTATTATTTGAAAAGTACAATGTACTTTCCATTGTCTTTTGTGCCTTTCTTACCACTATTGATTGCAATGGTCCTACTAAGATGGAGTGCAAAAAAGAAATGTACAAATGGTTCAAGGTGACAGGTCTAACCATAGGCAAGACAAGATTCCTAGGTATGTCCGGCCCTTGATGTGCCCTGAACAATTGTGGGGGATGTGTAAAGGGCTAGGGGTCTAGGGAGGCCAGAGCTAGCCAACCAAGGTCACTAGACATACCTAATTTGAGGACCCGTAGGTGCTGTATTGTGATCGTGAGTGCTTTTTTTTTTCTTCTTCTTTTCCAATCTTTCTTTTTTTATATTCTTTTCTTTGCTTTTCTTTTCTTTTTCTTTTCTCTCTCTTTTTTTTGGGATAAAATGAATACAACCAATGCAATATATTGAGGCTATCAGTCTTTCATTTGGATGGAGAAATGTCGAGATCCAAAGGTTGTGAAAAATGGATATTACAAAGATGATTGTGTTATTAGCCTCGATGCTAGAGGAACAACTATTGAGATAAAGAGATATACTTGAGATTTTGCAAACCTCTTTGTAACACCTGAGACATTGGTACAATTGAGGTGGAAACTGCATAAGCCAGATGTCGAGTTTGGCCAAGAAAGAGAGAGTAGCCAATGCCTATGCTATGGGCCATGTTTAACTAAAATGTGTGCTTTATTCGTAGGGGTGATTTTCTCTTTCAGCAATGGGGTTTTCGACATGGCTCTTTGTGGGGTTGGTGATCTTGTGGTAACTTGGACATTGAACACTTTCGTATAAAGACTTGTGTCATCCTACATCCACTTGACAACTCCTGAGAGTACATGAAAGTCATATACTTCAAACATAATGAGAAAATGCAATGCAAAAAGATATCATTTATCTAAATCCTATGGTGTTGACTTCGATGCATATCCTTGGCACTTGATTATCTTTTCTTTGTTAAAGACGTGAAATATATTAGAAGTAGGTAAGGAAAGCTTTTACACTTGAACCTGCCCCTTTCAACCATCTAAAGAAAAAAAGTCATGGCAAGATAGCACTTGGTAAGCATCTTATACAAAATAGGGGCTATTCTATTTGTATGAGGCGGGGTGAGTTTGGGTGACCAGACAACTGGGGCATTGCTGGTGGTGAGCTCTTATTAGGCAAGGCTGGGGAGACATCGGCTCAAACCCAAATGGTATAGTCCCTAGCCGCTGCCATATCAAGAATGCTTTGAGGAACAGTTCAGAAAATCCATTTTTGATTTTAGCTTCCTTCTCCTCTTTCAAGCATCTGGTGCCCGAGTGTTTAAGAAGGGCATGCACGTCAGTGGTCACTACCCTTTGGGCGTTCCCTTGAGCCTTCCTCCTCCTCGTTTGGGTAGCATTTGGCCTCCGTCCTGGGTGGTGCCTCTTTGGGCCTTTTCTTAGCAAATACCTATTTCGGTTGGGCATGTAGCGTTTCAGTGTCAAAGCTTGTGCTCTGTGCTCCCTTCTGTGCATAGGAGAGCTTCCTTGCAAGCTAGCGGCATGGGGTGCTCCATGACGGGTTAGTATTGAGGAACCTACAAAATGTGAACCAAGGGTTAGGCCCTAAGGTAGGACAGACCTACTTGCATGAAAGGGATTAAACAACAAATTATCAAGTGCATATGATGAGGAGGGGTGAGGCGAGGCATTCAATAGTTGTTGTAGAGGGATGGCCCCTATGATGACATTTTTCCTACTTCAAATGTGGAGCAAACTCTAGCTAGTAGCAGATCTTTGCTTATGTCAAGTTGCCTGGACTCATTGTGATGGAATGGATCACAACTCATCCCCAGAAGGAGGGGGCAGCATCCCATCTACACCCTTAGAGGTGTTGGCCAGGGCTTCCCATGGCAGCAATGAGGGCTGCATGCCCTCCACAGTGAAAACAATCACGATTTCTAGACATGTGGTGAGGGAAGGAGCTAGGGAGATCAGCCTGAAAAACCCAAAATTTTCTTCCTGTGCTTGACTATCATTGCTTGTGTGTGTTGGTATTATTTATACACAGTCACAAAAATCATTGTTTATTTATGTACAATGTATGCATCCATGTCACATCATGAAGATAAAAACTAGTTGCAGAACTCAGGAATATTATACTAGAGTGTGGCATACACATCTAGTACTCATGGCAGCCTACTTGTATCAACAGATATTTCACAACATCGAGTAGCATGGTATCTTGTCCCAGTTTGCTCGCAACATGTAACTCCTCCTCAGTGAGAATCTTATCAACCAAATAATTCTCTTGGCTAGCTCTATCTAAGTCCATACCCTGAATGGAAGTTAGTACTCAAAAGGAAGTTTGCGTCACATAGGTTGAGTCTCTTTGAGACCGCCATTTGGCCAATCGCTCCTCTGAGACTCTGTCATAATTTGGGCTCCTAGTTTGGCCATTGTAATGCGGTTTTCAACCCAACATTTTATAAATTGACTTTGACCCTCTAATTGTCACTTTACTTGTTCTATTTCTAAGATATTTGGTTGGCAAAGTGCTTCATTCAATGTCACAGTTAAGCGTAGTTTGTCGGCCTACTCATCAGAGATTAGTTGCCTGCGCTGATGTACGAGTGTGTCATAGTGGTCGTTAAGATATTCTTGCTCTTCTCAGGATAGAGGACATGGCAAGTATTCTTCAAACTGCTCCCTAGGGAATGTGCCCATGTCTGCAAGGACATAAACATGTGTGAATAATTTGAGTTTAGCATCCAACTCAGTTAATAATTCTACGACACTTCTATGTTCTATGAAGGCTTGCTCGGTTATTATCTCATGCAAGGTTCCAGGAGTTTCTCTAGGCTTTAGCATAGCTAGGGGCTCAGGCCTAGATGAACAAGATTAGTCAGCTAGGATTGCTTATGTCCTCAAGGTTTCCATGTTTCTCCTGAGGCTTTGTTGCTATTGTGTCATGGTTCTCCTCAAATGTGACTGGTATAGTTTTGTCACCTTGTTCTGAAAGTGTTGTATCCACTCTTGATTGGTCAATGCAAGTTCCGTTGTTGCCGCTGGATTGACTGTTGCATGCAGCCATTGATGGTAATGGTTGCTTTAACTTATCAGAACACACGATGTCATGCCACTAAGCACACACCGTGTAAAAAAATCTAGAGTGTGGCTTTCTTTTAGATATAGAGAGCCAATGCCACTTTAGGCATTAGTGTTAGTATCTATGGTTCAAAATATTAGATTTTTTGGACAAGTTTTTAGTCAATTTTTGATATTCTAGATATTATCTCTTGTAAAAAAATCCATAAAACTATAGACAACTTCTAGATTAGGATGACATGTAAAAGAAAGCATGTAGCTTTCAACCAAATTGACATGAATTTATGTAAAAAGAGAGATTGAAAAAATTGTGCGATGCACAATCGCTGTTTTTAGGCAGTGAACAGCACTCCGAGTGGGAGATGAAGGAGTGATCTCGCTGAATTTTGGACAGGTGTCTTGGTAATTAACCCCCTTTTGGATCTAAAAGAGACATCAGATTGACGATCTGAGCAGCATAGAGGAAGGTATTATTTTGTACACATTTTTGTCTATTAGAGTTACATTTTCTCATAATGTTGAAAGAAACTGACATGCTTCATCTATGCTAGTATTCTTCTATATTTTCTAACTCTTTTTGGGATTATTCCTCTACATCTTCAATCTCTTCGAACCCCTTCTCTTCTATCTACTCCTCTCCCTAAATCTACCTTCACCCTGGTGTCTCTTCTCTTCAAGAAATTGGCTTGAAACCTTCAACCCTTCTCTTATCTCTACCATCTCTAGAGTAAAAGCTCTTGAACCCCCATACATTCTTCTATTGCCAAACCCTTGTGGTGACCTTTAATCCTACACGTTGCGACATCGGTGAACCTGATGTGAAGGTTGGTGTAAGAGAACTCCAAGATGGGGGATTCTTCAAGAGATACTCTACAACAATTGGTGCATACTGCAACAGACTCAGCAACAACAAATCCAAATTTTACAACAACAATAACAAAGGCAAGACGAAGGGAAGATTTATTCCACAGCTATGAAGGCACTAGAGGAAGTTAGACGAGAAACAATTTAATGGTCAAAATTTCTCTGTTTCTATTCGCTGTATGTTGAAAAAATATTCTTCTTTGGTGTACCACAACATGCATGGAGTCGTTATTTTGCTAGACTAGCCAAGCATGGTCTTCAAGAAAGAATCCATGGTCTTTTTCAGCAAGATGCGGATTGGGTTGCATTCAAAAAAGCCCTATGCAAAGAATTCTTCTTAGAAGACTCTAACCTACTGATGAAGAAAAGTTTCAGTGATTGGGTTGAGAAACCCAAGAAAGTTTTAGCTGCAACTGCTTTATACCATGAGTTTGAAAGTAAATTTGGACAACTTGATGCTGAAGACCAACAAAGTATGGAAGGTCAAAAGATTAAATTATTCCTTAAGGTTGCAGATCCCATTCTACAAGAGAAGCTTGCTAATCGCCTAGAAGATGCTACCTCCGAATCAGGAGTCAAGATTGCATGGAGAGATGTTACTGATGCAGTTAACATGATTGCTTGAAGAGAGCAGATGCAATTAAGATTGGGCTCTACTTCAACTTCAACAACTCCCTTGATGGAGCTTGTTCCACCTTCGAAATCCCCTATTCCTTTGACTAATCAACCAACTCTTTCTTCTTCTGTTCCTTCTAAAAATGATGTCATGGATGAACTCATTAAAAGCATGTATGACCTTCATATGAATCTTACATAAATTAGTTCCAAGGTGGAGAAGATGGATGTCAAAGTTGAAGAACGAGGACGTTCATCAACTCGAAGACCCATGAGAGAAGGCTTTAAGAGGCGTTGTATTTAGTGTGATAGCCAACGACATGACAAGAGGGAGTGTTCTGCTCATCTTTTGACAAGAGGTTGAAGTACAAAAGCTCATCTTTTGGAAAGACGAAAAAATTCATGCAACTGAAACTGGTCTTCCACTGGAGCCAAATTTTGGCAATAGTGGAATGAAGAAAAGATTAGAAGATTTAGCTGTAAACAATGCCTATGCAACAATCGATGCAGCTATGTATGGGCTGCAAATTGAGCCAATTAAACCAAGTTTAGAAGCATGTAAAGCTAATGTGCAATCTAAAGTATGGATGCAGGCACTAGATCAAATGGAACGTGGTAAAGCAGCCAAAGAAGATTTGGCTAATGCCAGTCAATGCATTCGAGGAATAATTAGTTGGAAAGAACCGGTAGATTCTTTTTTCGCCTTTGCACGTTTGGCTGACGTTGATCATAAAGAAGTCTTGATTGAAGAAAAAAAAAGAAGAGAAGATGAACTAGGGCCTTCCTCTTCTAGCCCTCCAAAACGGGTAACTAGAGGAATGCCTGAACAACCAAAGCTTGCTGAAAATATAACCCCAGATCAAGAGGTGGAAGATGCACCATAAACAAAGAAGACCGAAGGAAAGAAGAAAGGTAAGCAACCAGGCTACAAATTGGAGTTTGATATAGAATCTGCAACTGATCTCAAACGAATCCTAGAAGAATGAATTCTAGGAAGCAAAATTGAATTCACCTTAGGTGAAATTCTTGAAATTTTCAAACGTGAATTCCATGATGTAATTATTAATGTAATCAAAAGGAAGAGACAATATATTGGTGATGAAGCTGAAGAAACAATACACGCTTTTTTGCAAGTTCTTCGAGTTTTTGTGCAGGATGGAGAGAAGCTGACTTCACAAGGAATTCATCTTGAAGCAGTTAAATAATTAATTGTAGTAATTGAAGCTAAAGATAAAGAAATCATGAATGCAAAAAGTAAAGAAGTGAAAGCTGAAAATGTAATGGTCAATTGTTCTAAACCAGTTGGACAGCCCACCTCTAAAAAAGAAGGCCGTCTACAACACATGCATGAGGAGGAAGAGGCTTGGTTCGCATTGGGCAAGAGCAACAATGGAGACAGTCATCAAAATTGGAAAAAAAGAAACACCATGTATTGCACTCTTAGACCATGTCTCGGAGATAAACGTCATGGCAAGGAGTCTCTATGAAAGTGGCGGATGGCCCATAGATGTTGATCCAGGATGGCGAATGAGAGCTGCAAACAACTCTTCTAGAGAGTTATATGCTGCATGTCCTAATGTGCAGGTAACTATTGGAGACATAAAAGACAATTTTCACTTTTTTGCTCAAGACTCTTGTAGTTACCCTATCATTCTTGGGCAACCTTACATTTCTGAAGCCCGCTTGGAAACAAAAGCTCTCGATGATGGTTCTTCCTATACTCGAATCCGAAGCAAGGATAATGAACGAGTTGTCCAATTTCTTACTGTGTGTGTTAACCATCATCGAAACAAAGATCAACTGTGTGATTATCATGTGCCTTCTAATGCCCGAGAATTCAAGGGTTTTCGGGCTACACTGCTATAAAAGGAGACTATGGTAGTGCATCATGTAAAGAGATTGAACCTCCTTATGCTACAGAAATTGTGTCTTTAGCAAATCTGTATGTATGTACAACCAATAGTATGGGTTGTTATAAGTCTCTTCCAGCTAAAGCTGAAAGAAAATACTTATGTCATGTAAAAAGGGAGCTAAAAACTTATGATATGATGATTGAAAATGAAGATATTTTGGGCATTTTTTTTTGGACTGATTATTACTAACACATTGGCTTAAATATATGTAGCTGCTTATACAGAAAATCAGATTGAAAATCAATCCATAGAAGTATATACATTGGATTTTTATCAAACAATTCAAGAATTTGTTGAGCAAGAAGACATTGGTTTACTCAACAAGGTTGAAGCGCAAGTGGAGACAAAATACAAGATGGTGGATAAGAAAGTCAAGCATGGGGCAGTCCCATTGCCTTCTGAAAGTGAAGGGTTGGCTGATAGGGTAGCAAATTAGCCAAGTCTTTGTGATCCTTCCGACATTGGTCACAAGTTTACATCTGAAAGTATAAAAGAGCTCAAAATAGGTGAAAATTCTTTCCTTTCACTGGTTGAAAAACACTCTTTTATGCAAATGCTAATGAAGCATGGAAAATATTTTGCATTTCAGCCAAGTGAAATAGGCTGTGTGGATCCAAATATTGTGGCTTCTATGGTCATTTTTATAGTTCCACATCTACCTTGGAACCTCAAACCTATTCTTGTTCCAAGGGCGCATTTGCCCAAATTACTCGAACTTCTAAATGAAAAGATCAGAATGAAGATTTTGGAACCTTCTTCAGCACCTTACTCAAACCGAAGGTTTACTGTGCCTAAGAAAAATGGATCTTTATGATTCATTTAAGATCTACAGGCTATCAATCGTGTCACAATCCGAAATGTTGGTTCAGGTCCAATTGTTGATGAGTTTGCTGAATCTTTTGCAGGTAGAGCAATTTATTCTATGGGCAACCCATATTCAGGATATAACCAATTTCAGTTTTCATTAGAAAGCGAGACATTACCACAATGAAGAAACCTCTTGGATTGGTCCGCATGTGCACTTTACACAATCTGTGAGATAAACTCTGTAGCCCATATGATGAATTCCATGCACAAAGTCTTAAGGGACTTTATTCCACAACTTACTCTTCTATTTCTTGATGATGTACCTATCAAGGGATGTGAAGCCAATGAAAAGAATGAGGAGCTTGACAAAGATGGTTGTAGGACATTTGTAGTTAACCATATTCATGATTGTGATAGGATTTTGACAAAGGCTAGAAGAGGTACATCTTACCCTTTCTAGAGCTAAGTCGATTTTTGGAGTAGAAGAAGTCCTAGTGGTCGGTCATCTATGTGGCCCCTATGGACACAGACCTTCACCAATCAAGATAGATGCCATCAACAAAATGCAAGAAAAATGCACAAATGCTTCAGAAGTAAGAAGGCTTCTTGGCGCATGCGTATTCTATCTCATATGGATACCACATTTTGCTCATCTAGCCAAAAATCTTTATCAATTATTAAGACAAGGCCAAAGATTCTCTTAGGGTAATGAGTATACTCTCACTACGTGTAAATTAAAGAAGCTCTTAATTTTAGCCCCCACTCTCAAAAGGGCTGATTATTCAAATGGTCAACCCATCATCCTTACTATGGATACAAGTCCCATTGGGATAGGATGGGCTGTTGGCCAAGAGGATCTTGAAGGTACTAGGTATGCAATTCGTTTTGGAGCAAAAGTTCTCAATGAACATCAAAGAAGGTATGCACAAGTAAAAAGGAAATTGTGGAGAGTTGTAACATCATTAAAGTGTGATCATGAATACTTTATAGGTGCTTCCATAGTGGTAAAAATTGATTGTCTTCCACTCTTGGGTATGATTGCCAATTGCTCTACACCCGACATTGCTATGCTAAGATGGATTGCATATATTAAATCTCTCAACCCCGAATTAAAGCATATTGCAAGAAAGACAAATCCAATTGCTGATATGCTATCACGTGCAAGATATGACAATGAAGAAGAGCTTATGGAAGAAGATGAAGCTAAAGAATCTGTACTTGTTGAAGTTCATGGAAATACTTGCTAAGGAGATTGAATACCTCTTCAAAATCCCTTGCTTCCTACTATCTACCTCAAGCATCGGTTTGGGAAAAACCCTACTTCAATGCTCGATTTGAAGTGCGCAAAAGCGCTCAAATCTTGAGTCTGTTGGTCCCGGCAATAGAACCAAAATATAGAGGCCTCAACCACTAAGACCCATGGATTGAAGCGTTCCAAGCCGAGCACTAATGGCTACCTCTCTCACATAGCCAACACGCTATTCATCTCCACGAGTTTAGTGAGCTTACCTCCATGCCCGATCGAGTTGCCTCCCCTCCTGAGCACTCCGGTAGCTCCATGATCTAAGTGCAAGCTTCAAGTGAGCTCCATCCTCAAGCTTCACGCTTCAAGCTCCATTATTGAGAGCAAGAAAAGAGAAGAGAAGAAGAGAGGAGAAGAAGGAGAGCTTCTCCACCATGGTCCCTTACCCTCACATGCTCAATTCCTCACACTCTCACACTCCCTCTCTCAAGCACAAGATCAAGCAAGTAAGAAGAAGAAGAAAAAGAGAGCTATTTTTGGCCACACATAAGAATAAGCTTCTCATTCACTTTTCAACTTTATATACAAAACCCTAAATCCCTTTTGGGTGGTCATCCCCTTATCCCCTTTTTTACATGGTCGGTCGTGTCCTAGGCCCTTTTTTCCATTGTCCTCCTATCTTCCTAGCTTTCTTCCTATTGCCATCTACCTTTACAAATTGCATCCAGCGCTCTTAAAATAAATCATGATGCAGCTTGCTCTCTTTTAAAAAAGTATTGACTTGCACTTTTTCTTATACACCTTTCTCCTTGATTTAGGACTTTTCTGCACTTCTTGTGTTTCCATATTTTTCTTGGTGCACTTTCATCTTCCGTTCCGCTTTTGCCTTGGCCTTGTCCTCCACTTTAGAATTTTCATATTTTCCAGCTTGTTCGTTTGAGGGTTAATAGCATTGGCAGAACCCTTCACCAAGGAGGTTGGATTTAATCGCCTCGAAGAGCATGGACTTGGCTCCAATAGTAGCAAGAGGTTGCTTCGTACAGGACCCTTGGGCAAGAGGAGGTGAGGGTGCTAGGGGATCTCTAACTTATGAATCCATTATGCTCTTAGAAACTAGCTAACCCTTGCTTCACTCAGGATGAACTTTGTGAGAGCCTCGTTACTAGTTAAGGGTGAAATGTTGGTAGTAATAAGACTTTCCGCTCATTTTTCGATTGAGTGTAAGGTGAAAAAATTCTATAATAAAATTTATGATAAATAAAACTATTTTTCAAAGGAATACCATATTGGGGAATATGGAAATTTTCCATAAGTTTGGGACACGTGGTCAAATCTTTGGATTTGTCATAACTTGAGCACTATAACTCCAAATCGAGTAGTCTATAGCTCAATAGATTCCATTTTTCAAGCGCTTTCCAATGATAGGTCACATCATATGGTTTTGAGAAAATTATGGGTATATTATCTAGGTGCCACCTTTTTAGTATTTAAAAAATAGGAATTAGGAGATTCCTAATATTGAGTTAAGGGCAGTTTTCACTGTTTGTGTGTCGTGATCTAAGTTGTGTGAAAGAACACTATGATTTAAAAGGATGATTTAAAATTTTAAAATTTATATGTCCAAATATAAATGTGTTAGGTGATTAGTTAACTAAAGCTGACTAAATGAGGGGAGTAGGAGGACGAGATTCTCAAAAAATTCATTCTAACAAAGGGTGGTCTCAGTGCACCAAGAGCTTCTTCAAAATTCAACAATTCAACACGTTATGTTAGAGCCACTACAAGGAAACAAGGGTATAGCGATGGGCGTTTCTGATGCAAATTAGTGGCGTCGCAAATAATAGCGATGGTACTCTAAGAAAAAAAAAGTAGGTGAAACTCGGGTGCGGCATTTTTCCACAAAGAGTTTGAGAGAGAGTGAAAGAGATCATGGCTTTGGGAGGGAGAGGGAGAGGAAGAGAGAAAGAGAGAGAAGAAGAGCTTCTCACCGTCGGCATTGTTTGCGAAGAAGAGAAGGAAGTGCAGGAAGGAAAAAGAGGGGCCATTGCAAAGAGGAGATGAAGAAACTATCCTCGGGCCTTTGCGGTGATTACATTGCCTCCTCTTGGTTTGTTCGTGTTCTTTATTCTTTTCTTTTGTTTGTTTTTCTTGAGAATGAGGTGCATTGAGGGAGAAAGAGAGGCAATGAGAGAGGGAGAAGAAGAAATGAAAAGAGAGAGAGAGAGAGAGAGAGAGAGAGAGAGAGAGAGAGAGAGAGAGAGAGAGAGAATAAACATGAAAGATAACAAAGAAAGAGAGAAAGAGAGAGAGAAAGGGAGGGAGAGAGGAGAATGAGTGATAAAACATGAGGGGATGGAGAGAAACAAAGAGAGGGGCAACAAAGAAGAGAGAGAGAGAGAAAGAAAGAGAAGAGGAAGAGAACATGAAACGAAGAGTGCAAAGAGAGGTGGATAAATTATGCTAGGTTAGTTAGAAAACTAAAGCTACTCTTCGAGGGAAGGGGGTGTTCAAATTGCCCATGGATTTTTTATACAACAAAGTGGTCTTGGTTAGCTAAGAGAATTCCATTAAAAATCTGAAATGCTATATTAGGTCAAGTTATAAATGATCGAATATCAACTATCCTAGTGTGTCATCCTAGATCCAAATCAATGTTATTTTAGGGGGCCTGAGTTGAGACTATACCTTATTAATAAAGTGGTTGATGCATATTACTCCCCCTCATTTTTCACTCTCTTTAAATCAATGCAATGTTCTACTTAAGTTTGAGAGATGATAGCAAAGTAGTTATCTTAAGCTAATGCTAGATAACCATGGTAGGAGACTATAGTAACGATTTAGTCTTGCTTTAGGTTTATCGTTGTGGGGTTGAGGTGGAATTTTCCCTATGAGGTAGACTTAAGTAGTTTGAGGTAATGGAGTTTGATTATTACAAGGGATTTTTGAGTGGGAAGTTACATTGGCCATTAGGATTCGATAGATAGACATGTTACAAATATAGATATGCACCTAGATATGACTATAGTCTCTAGATTTGCAAGGCCATGCACTCTCTAGAATTTTGATGAAAAGAGATCAAGTTGTGCACACCTTAGATTTACTTTATGATCTTTCTCCATCATGAAAGGTATTGTATATGGAATAGCATGTATTGCTTTATCAATGCCAATCATCTTTCCTATATTAGAACCAACCTTAAGTAGATATAATGCATGGAAAATATAACATTTATTTAATGTTTATTTTGAAAGAACTTATGGTTAACCATACTATTAATGTATCTAGTTTTCATGGGTAAATCTTTATAATAGGATTCTTATCATAATGCAATGTCTCTTAGCTATTGGAAAAACTTAAATAAAAGATGAATCTTTGCCTTCTACTTGTGTAAGCTCAATAACTCCTAAAAAATTATGTTAAAATGTAAGAAGATTTATATGGAATCTTTATAATGTATATTAGACTAGTTCATTATGTATTGTAAACAAAGGCATTTCAGTTGATGTTAATTCTATTGATTTATAAGAGAAGAAATCCCTTCTCAAATAAATTAAAAAAGAAAAAGAGAATGAGAACAAAAACTAGTTGTTTAACATAACGTAGACAAAATAGAAAATGATGATGGTTATGATGTTCAAGATCATGAGGCATATTGTAATCAGCGTGTCCCATGTCCTTGCTCTCAATATAAGCTGACAATCAAATGAAAGTGTCGCTTATTTATAAAACATGTACGATGCTTCGACAAGTTCCCATCAGAGATCATTGATCAGGTGATCTCAGAATTTGAGCAAATGGTAAGAAAAGTGTGTATCAATCATGCATTACATTCACAAACTAATTGAACATCATATACAAAAACATTATACTTGGACATAAAATTTATGCATGGAGGTGACGTCTCATCCTAAGGAGGAATGTACCTATTGCAACCAGCTAGAAGAGTTTGTGGTCATGCGATGGATGGAGTACCTGAGCCAATTCACCACTTGGAAGGCATGATTCAGTCTATACAATCAATAACAGAGGAGACATGCAGCCTTTTGGATCTTCCTACAATCTTGGAGCTTGAGATGGAGGCAATGATTGATGCATTGATGCCCATGGATACCAAGACATCTAATCCACTAAGAAAGGAAGTATCCATATCATTATATGATGGGTACTGAGTATCTCTCTTGAAGATGTTGCTTGCACTCCTAAGTGTGCAAGAAAAATATGGGTGGAGTGATGCGAGTGTGACCGAGTTGTTCAGGTACATTCTATGTACACTTCCTTGATTTTTTTTCGGCACCATTATAAAAAACGATTATGATTTTTCAAGGTACTTTATGATTTCTTTTCAAGTTGCTAAAGTATCATATATTACTACTTGGAAATACCATGCCTAAGTCTAGTGATGATGCCTGACATGTTTTACGAAAGCTTGGCATGGACTACAACAACATCCATGCATGTGTCAATGATTGTGTGCTATTTTGAGGAGAGTACGGGACTATGGAGACATGTCCAAAGTGTGGTGCTCACAAGTATCAACAGGACTTGCAAGGGAAAACCATCCCGCAGAAAGTTCTTAGACACTTTCCACTTATCCCTTGTATACATCACATGTTTTATACATTGGGAATGGCGAGCTTGACAAGGTGACATACACAAAATAGATCCATAGATGGAGTCCAGCAAATATCAGCAGATTCACATGCATGGAGCCACATTGACTCTACCTTTCCAAGCTTTTCATGAGAGCCAAGGAATCTTTCGCTCAGTCTTGCTATGGATTGCATGAACTCATTTGGTCTCCACTCAACTTCTTACAGTGTGTGGCCTATAGTCCTTGTTAACTACAACATCCCACCATGGCTTTCTACGAAGAAAGGACACCTGATCCTTAGCTTGTTCGTTCCTGGCCACTACAAAGTCAAGAATATGGACCTCTATCTCCATCCATTAGTTGATAAGCTTAAGATCTTGTGGGAGGAGGAGGTCATCATGGAAGATATGAGCAAGCGTGATGGTCGACGGTCCACCAATATACGAGCCATTCTCATGTGGACCATGCATGAATTTCCAAGATTTGGAGAGTGCTCACGTAAGTAGGCTTCCATTCTCATTGGTGATATCTATAATAGCTCATTCAAGTTTGTGTTCAATAAATAGGGGTGTTGGGACAGGTCTGGTTACCTCACGTTATCATGCATGTCCATTGTGTGGGCCACAATTAGACTCTTGAAGGTCACGAACCATGAAGAAGATGGTATATCAAGGAATGTTGCTTTCTTGTTGGAGGGTCATGAACTGAGGGAAGGTTTTCTTGGATGACCTCTAGCACGAATGAATGCCCAAAGCTGGTACGAGTTGAAAATGGTCCACACGGAGTCACATCCAAACGGAATGTGATAGTATCATGACATTGTGCATCCACCACGGAAAACCTGAGGGCTTTGTTTTTCGCCAGGATTTTGAACTCATTAGTCAGCATCATTAGGAATTTATTTTTCATTGTGTGTTTATTTTTGTTTGCATTTTGCATGACGCACGAGCACATGTAGATAGGCTAGGCACATTTTCTTCAGTGCATTCATAACTTTTTTGTGTGAAGCATTGATTAATTGATTGAATTGCATAGATCCAATTTACATTTTTTAAATCATATGAATGATTAGACATAGAGTTCTATTTCAAAACATATTCTTGTTAGGGCATATTGCATGAAAAACAGATTCATATGAAGAGGTATTTGGGTTCTCAAAGTTACATGCTTTGTTGAAGAATTTGATATGATTCTAAGGTGGGAGGTCTTGAGGGATTTCATTTGAATAAGAGATGGACTTTGGCCAATGCCTTAGAGTCTTACTAGCATAGCAAAGGAACCTGAAGGAAGCACTATAAAAGCATTTCAGTATTCCATGCTTTTAAGATATCTTAAAGCATATATGGAAGTCAAAAGGGCTATAGGCATCAATGCCCATTCCCTCTCTTTTACACGGAGCATAAAGTCATTTAACTATCGACCTTATCATTATGGATAAATAGGGAGATATTGTCATTTTGTGGTTAAAGATGAAAGGCTTCATCCAAAATATAAGATAGAGGACCTATGAAAGTAAAAATTGAAGGAAAGGGTTCAATAATGCTAATTATCCAAGTGAAGGAGAATTTAAAGTTACTCAACTGCAACGGAGTCTTCTTGGATTTGATTCAAAGTGCACCATTGGCCTATGGACTAGATGATCACATTATGTCGGCCACTTGAGTTTAACTTGGAGGTGAATTTCAGCATTGTTGGTGCTGGTGTGTTGGTTGGATACAATTGCTTGTAGCTGATCTTTTTCGACAAGGTCTATGGCTTTGTTGGCAGCCTATCGGCATTCTAAAAAAAAAAGGATGTGAGTTTTGTTAATGAACTGACATCATGTAAACCAAGTTTACATTGGCAAAGTTGTAATGATCATGGCATCATAAGTGTTGGTCTGGATACTATGGTTAATGGGGCTATTCATGCCAGGAATTGTGATTCTGCAGCAGCTGCAGTTGTGATTACTACTGAAGATCATATTGATGGGGGAGATCTGATTGATGGGATCAATGATCATCATCATCATCATGACTAAGAGCTACTTAAAAATCATATGGATTAGAGCACTCATGGCTACCAATCTGAGCCCATATGCTTCTATACCGATGATGACACTAAGTTCCCAAAGCTTATAGACAAGGCACCTTCTCGAAAAGGAGAATTAGCACCCTATGGTACCCCATGCATTAAGTCATCAAAATCCGAGTTGACAATATCCTTCTCATGATTATCCTCGTCATTGAGGACATAAATTGAGGATGATCATGATGAGGCAACTAAGACTCTTAGCACAGTCTGTTAGATGCCTCATCGAATGAGCCGTGTGGATGAAGGGATGAAGCGGTTGTTTGGTGCAGGATCAAGGGGTGCTCCCGCTACATCTTCTCATGCCCCTCCTTGTGATAAGAATCACATCAGAAACAAGAGCAACTATAAGGGCTATACTTATAATAAGAGTATTACTGCTGTGGTTGAAGAAAAGGGTCAAAGATTATGATCACAAGTCAGCATACTAAAACGCATGCAATGTGATGGTAGCTGTTGATGGAGGGCATCATGGCGGTGTGATTGGCTCCCAATCATGATAATGTCTTAATCATTGGCAATGATTGCATTACGGGATGACTGGATTGAAAGCAAAAGGGTGGCATTTTTAGTGTTTAAGCTTTTTAATCTATTAAAGCTTAAGCTTTAAAAGCATAGACTTAACGTTTTTAAAGACAAACATTTAAAAAAAGCCTTAGCTTTTTTGAGAAAGCAAAATCACAAACGTGTGAGAAAATCTATAAAAGGGAGGCACTAGGAGCCTTGCCTCACCATCAAGCTCTATGGGAGTGGCTATTGAGTAAGAGCTTTGAGCTCCTCGCCCTCCTCGAAGATCTCTCCATCACTCTCCATCAACTCTTCACATTTTACATTCTCTCTTTTCTCTCAGATCGAGACTATGACCTTGACTTATGATTGTTTAACGAACTTAAAAGACCTACAAAATATGATAACTAAAAGGGAGCAGCAACCAGCTCTAGTTTCAACCCCAACTTTTTCTATCTCTACAAATTCTTCTAAGATGGTGAATTCTCAAGGAGTTGAAGTGCTTGTTGAGGAGAAGTGGAAAATAGATGATGATCAATCTTAAGGTTCGAAGAGGATGACTAGGAGGAGTGCTCCAGTCTCCTAGCCTTCTTCTTCAGGACCAGAGTAGAGTATGGCTGATGTTCAAAAGCTGAAAGTACAAGAAGATCAAAAAGCCCCGAAGACAAAGGATCCGAAGCCAGATAAGCATCTTGGATTCAAGCTACTTTCCAACATTGAGATGACTACGGACTTGAAGAAGAGTGAGGAGATTGATTTTGATGAGGAGGTTACTATGGTCTTTCTTGCTCGAATATTATGGAGGATCTTTTAGCATTGCTGAAAACTGAAAATCAAGAGTTATCATATGTCTTGCATGTCAATTCTCTGGCGATGAATTGTGAGATTGTTGATTTCATGTTGTAAGAAAATTTGGGTGTTGAGGATTGTCAACAAATAGTGTTCTTTACTGAAATATTTCAGCAAAAAGATTTACTTAGTGTCAATTTACTACAGCAAATAAGATTTATAGCTCAAGTAAGCTGTGAGCCTCACTGTTGGGTTATTTATATGTAGTTTGAAAAAGATATGGCTGATTTTTGTCAGTCAAAAGAGTTGGGTGTTGTTTATATACAGAAAAATTTGTGTTTACTAGGGAATTCACATCAAGAGCTGAAATTTACAGTTTGTAGCAAAGAAGCCAGAGTACCATGACAATATAAGACAATTGACAATAAGGTTAAATTACCTTTGGACAGTGTTGATGATTTGCCAAATTTTACACCAGTTATGGAGATGGATATGGATAAGATTGGAGTCACGGGATGGTCTCATGATCAACGAGCCAAAGAAGATCTGGATGGTATGATGATCTACCACAAGCCACTGGATGCAGAGATGATCTACGAAGACATACCTCCTTTGCTTCGTCCATATGATCCAGGAAGATGCTCTCATAACCTATGCCAACTTTTTTACTTGTCATATTATCCAGATGATTTCCCATATGATCCTGGTCGGAACAATGTTGCAAGTGGTAAACAAGTTGGCACATGCCAGAGGATGTACACATCTAGAGGGGGAAGATATTGTGACACTGCACATCTAGGATTGTGAACTTGAGGGCGGAGTTTTTCGCTAAGAATTTGAACACATTAGTCAGCATCATTAGGAATTTATTTTCCACTGTGTGTCTTTTTTTTCGCATGATGCACTAGCACATGTTTGATTGATTGCATTACATGGATTTTAATTTGTAAATCACAAGAATGATTGGGCACAAAGTTCTCTTTCAAATTATATTTTTGTTAAGGCATGAGCCACATCTCAACAATACCTTATATTCTTCAGTCATGAAAGTCAAGGCTTTTTCACATTCAGAAGAAGAATTACACATGAATGCCGTCAGCATAGAGCTTTGAATGGACACATGGATGCTATATCTTGGCATAAAGGGACCGTAAAAGAATTGGCTATATCTAGTGAAGAAGAGCAGTTATTTACATGTCTGCTTAAAGGTGCTCATGATTGTGGTAAAATTGCTATGACCACAACAATTGCTATTGACAACGAATTCCTTTTTTATGAATATTGTTTCTGGAGAAACAATGGTTGATATGAGTGAGAATAGCAAGTGTACAATGATAACAAAGGTTTTTTGAAGATACATACAAGTCTCCCCTGAACGTTATTATACTTGGCAAAATTGAGGGGCCTCTTGAGTATGTGGATATTGGTTTGAGGTTTTGAAACTTCATTCTACAGACTCTTCTACGATCATTGAATCTTTTCCTTTAGGACCTTATTTGGAAGTTCCATCACTTCAATTTCCCCTCTTTCATGCTCAATCATTACTCTCTCTTGCAAGCGAAAAGCTTTGAATATCTTTTGTGAAGGATAAATATTCTTTGAATACATCAAATCAAGAATTTGATGAATTAGATCTTATGTTTTAAAATACTGTGAAGATGGAAATTCTTGTTTCCCTTTTCACCTTAATATGTCCTCATCTGTATTCAATTGAATGTGAAATATAGCTTCAACTATTTACCTTGAGTTGAGTACTCTTCATTATCTTTATTCCCATCTCGCAAAGCATCCCTACGATGAGCAACTATCACAAACCCCTCCTCCTGCATGAATCCTGTGTGACACCATTCGACGAGGTCCATCTTGATTTCTTGAAATAGATTCTGAGAAAAGAGGGTGGCTCATGTGATTGTTGTGGAGGCACCGATGCAATGTCTCCATCTCATCGTTATGGTGGAGTTGCATCACTTGTAGGATTTCTCACACCTGTGGGGACATCTACTCCAATGACTCTAGCTTTTGCTTAGTCGTCCATTGTAGGTGGCACCTCTATGGGTGCTATTCCAAGAGATAAAACCCCCATGGGCACACCATATGTACATGGTTCTCTTGGTTATGCACATGAGTGCAGTTGTAGGTGGGAGAGGACACACCTTAGACATACCCCAGAGGGGTATGGATACCTTGTAGATGACATGACAGGAGCTGTGATCATGAATGATGAGGGGAGGAGGGTGATGTCTCATATGAGAGAGTTGTGTCAACAAGTTTTTCAACACAATGTCTTAGACCATTGGAAGAACATACCTGAGGGGAGCAAGGACTACATAGTAGCATCCTTACATGAGAAGTTTTCGGTACTACCCACTACGGAAAAGAGGTTTTCCATAGGATGGATGATGGAGTGCATGCGTGCATACATATCACACAGATGATTACGTAAGGCACTCAAGAGTAGCGCCTCAAAGCCCGAGTGGCTAGACATAGATGACTGGTAGAGACTCAGGGAGGATGCAGCAGTAAGGGCATGACTGGAGGCAAGGGTAGTCCATCATCTTGGAAGTGGAGGCCATAGGACTTATCTAGAGGAATTTGTAAGTTTTTCTTTTGTTCTTCTCACTTTCTTATTTGCAATATTTCTTATACTAACAATCATGTTTCTAAGAGTTGTATTCTGTTTTTTTTGTAGCACTCCATTACAAATCGCAATTCCACCGGCTTGGAGACTCAATATGCAGAGAGACACGGTCTCACTGCATTGATCCATAGACTATATGCATGCAATGGCCCAATAAATCACTCATCTTTCTTGTCCATAGTTACTATTTGTATTAAAATGCATTATGTATGGTGGACTAATGTGTATTTGTTTATTTTGCAGATTCTGTTCGATGCTCCTTTGCATTGGGATAAGCTTTCAAATCGCGAGGATCTATAGCTCGCACTTGGATTCATGGAGTGCACATCCTCTTCCTTTTTAGTTATGTGATTTATGCAAGCATCTTCTATGTACTATGTTATTATCATCCTTTGTATCTTGCCATAATTCCATGAGTTTTCATAAGCAATCTTGTACTTATTCTATGTATCTGTCTTGTGGTTTCAAGTACATTTTGCACTCATCTTGACGACCATTGCACACTTAACATGTAATCCATTTGTAGAATATAAATATAGCACATACTGTTATAAGTGGCAAGGCAACTTGTTGCCCTGCCACAATTTTTTTTCTCTATAACCATCGCTATTAGCGTCGTAAATTTTTTTTACATGTCGCTATTGGCATCGCAAACCGTTGCAATGTGCGTCGGTATTTGCATCACAAAACCAACGCAAATTGCGACGCTAATACTGATGAAAATACAAATGCAAATTATGACCATTTCATGGAGATGCTAATACCGATGCTCGGGGAAGTTACTATATGTATATTCTCTACATCACATGCATTCAAGGCCTATTTATAAATATCCTTATCTGTGATTTTTTTATGAATAAAACATAATCCTTTTCTATTCAATCTATAAATAACCCCTTTATATTATACCCTTTTGTATGTAAAAAATGTATAAACATTGTATTTTAAAAACACCTTATTTTGAGCCCATGTGATGCACACATATATTTATGAGTAGCTTACCTGAGTACCGATGCATTTAGCGATGACAGGGGCAATTTTTTTAATGAATATTTTCATCACTTTGAATGTCAGTATGAGGCTTGTATCTTGTAGTAAGCCAAGATTGATCAAGTAGAAGTTCGCTAGAACCCTAACTCCATGTTATTTTAGGGGGATTGGAGTGAGACTCTACCTTATGGATTGGGGGATCAATGTGCCTATAGTGCCCCTTGTTTCTTATTCTCCTCAAACAAAGTGTGACACAAGTCAGCTTTGATTCATGCAATCTAGCACAAGTTATTCTTAAAGTCTGATAGGTAACCTTAGTTTATTTTAGGAACTTGGAATTCAAGTTGATCATTATGGGTATGGTGAAAACCCTCCGTTGTTGTGAAGGGAACTTGAGAGTGCCTAAGCAACAAACTTGATGCTATTTGAAAGAGTATGGAATAGTGTCACTTAGAAAAATATATCGATAGACCACTAAATCATGCTACTGAGATGTCTCAATTGGACAGGTCACAAAATACCTCAACATCTAATAAAAAAGAAATTACTTTACTCTAATCAAATCATGTAGTTGACTATTTTAGGTGGTCACCCTGTATTCTAAGAACCACTTAGAATCAAACAACTCGCAAGGGTCAAATCGAATCAGAGGAGCCATAGAACAAAATGGAACGAGATGACCTATGTCTTGACATTGCCATAATTTCCTTGTCTTCCTAGAATCAAATCAATGGCCTAGCTATTTTGAGAATGGAATACCATATCTTGTTTTGTATAGATGGTCGAGAATCAACTGCCAACCCAAGGTGATAGCAATCATGCAAGATGCAGTAGTAGATTTAACATCCATGCTACTCAGATTCTTGGGCCAAATCCTATGGCATGGCTACCATTTGTGACTTTTGGCACACTTGGCTATCCCATTCAATAAATTGGTGCATGTGGCCAAACCTATCTATTAGTGGAATGAAGAGGTCGACTTAGCATTTCATCACCTCAAGCTATTAGAGCCCTGATCATGAGTCCACTAGATTGGGTGAAAATCTTTTATGTATTTATTGATGCCTCTGACATGACTGTAGTGTGCTTATGTAGAAAGATGCTAATGGATGGTTCTGTCCAATAATTTATATAAGTAGAAGATTTTCCAATGAAGAAAGAAACTATTCAGTCAACAGAAAGAGAATGTCTTGGCATGATCTATTCAATCAAGAAGTTTTGATATTGTTTGGTCGGGTATGCTTTCGTTTTTCATGTGGCCGATAATTTAACTTTAGTATATTTTGTCAAGCAACAAAATGTCCCTGGGCAACTCAACAAATGGATTCTTATGTTATAAGAGTTTGAATACACAATAATACATTACCTAAGAACCTAGCATGTCATTGCTGGCCAACCTTGATTTGAGAGAACCTCCAACTAGTATCGAAGATGAATTTCCATGCACAATTATTTACAACATTAATGGATGCAATAGAGCTTGAGCCAACAAATCCTTTGTGGTCATGGTATGAAGAAATGATGTCCTTCTTAGAGACTAGAGTACCTCCGCCCCATCTTTAGAAGAATCAACATAAATGATAGGCTCTCTTGGAGCCAGTGTTTTGAGGCCATTATGGACTATTTGTATTGCAACATCCTCTTTGGAGTGCTACAAAGAGCATTACTTTGAATGGAGTAGCCTGCCATCCTAGAGGAAGCTCATCAGGGGATTTCCATTGGCTACTTTCATGTTGACATAACAATTTTCCTGAATAGAAAAGGGTTATGTTTTATTAAGGAAAAATTCGTAGATATGGATATTTCTTAATAGGCCTTGAATGCACGTGATATAAAGGGTATACATATAGCGAATTTCATGGGCTTGTCATAGTAGTCAACCATGCATGGTGATATCCACGTGGATCCAACACTACGACTCCTACCTCAACATGGCACTAGAGAGTGTTTGCCACTCCAACCAATCCTATATTTGGAGCCCCTTTCAAAAATGGGGTTTGGAATTTATTGGTCAGATCTCTCTAGCGATTGCTTACACAAAAAATGTTGAGATGGCAAGCTCAACACGTGCGAACATTGATGATGGACCGCCTGGCTAGATGAGTCTGCACGTCTACACTTAGCACGTTGGTAGTCATTATGATACTCACATGGCTACTGACTCATCACTTATTATATTTAGTTTGTTACGCATACCTATAGCTGGCAAAGATATAGTGCCAGTCGATTAGTGTAGTCGGTTATGCACTTTTTGACTTAGAAGGCCACTTTCCTTTATGTTGTATCTTATCTATACTTTGTGTACATTGTATAGTGTGTGGAAGAAGAAGAAAAATCAGCAAGAAAACGTTTTGGCCTTCATCTCTCTTCTTATATTCTTGAGTGAGCTTTCTCTTGTGTATACAATGTATGTTTGGCACAGCAGCTCAAGCAAGTCCCCCCACCACGCGATTCTTGACATGATATGAGATTCGTGCCACTGAGAGAGGCTGATTTTGAAGGCTGAAGTAAAGCAGAAGAAGCAGGGTTCAAGAAAGCAAGCAACGGGTAAGAAGCTCTCCAATTCTTCCACTCTCTCTCTTTTGGATAGTGCTTGTGGAGGCACCGGAAGCAGGGTCGAGCAAAAATCTCAGATTGCTGTGAGATTTGGTGTGCGAGTAGATTACTATATATTCTGCAAACAAGCCCTTTAGGGCTTGTCCGTAGTTATTTTGGGCATCTAAGGCCGTTTCAGGCCTTGTTTTAGAGCTGCAAGGTTGCGTACAACAGTTTCATGGTATATTGAGATATTTGCAATCACACCTACTTTAGTCCCTTTGTGAGAAGTAGTGAGGGCTCAGGACTAGAATCCCATATGCACAGTAGGAGAAAGTACCACCACTCAATTCCTATAAAGCATTGTACTTGCACTCTTTTTCTAATGCAATGATAGTACTCTTTTCTTTCCAGTAAAGTGTCATGTCACTGTCAATACACAATATTGTGTTTATGAGTCCAAGTCTTAATCTTGGAACCTAATTCACTTGTGTAACAATTTGTCCTAGTCAGGGTAAATGTCTTCATGAGTTTCTTTTTCCTCTTTCAACCTCCATAGCTTTCGCATCTGCCATGCTCTAGATCTCGTGTATTTCACATGGTATCAGATCTTAGTTGAGCATGGCCCAACTCTCCTTTCACTCCTCTCAACTCCTTTCTATCTCTGCTTAGCTCAATTTGAGTATTGGACCCTATCTCCAACTTCATTTGCATTACTACCTTCAATGAAGCTTCCATGGCAGCCATAGCCAGCAGCACCCTGTCAGCTTGAAGCTTTCATATCTCTCTCCACAGGACAAATCTCTTTGAACTTCCTTCTAGAGAAGTTTTTCTCTACTTTTAGAGCTCTCCTTGGCACCTCAATCATTGAGATTGGGCAACATAGCTTCAGCATTACCTCTTTTCATGCTGCCATAACTATGCCTATGGATAGCACCTACCTACCTCTGTTGGAGTAGCCATATCTCATCAATCAGGCCATATCTCTTCAAGCTTTCTTCTGAAGAGTTGTTCTTCAGGTCAAAGCACAACTTCTTGGTACAAAAATCAAGGAGATTCATGCACACCATGCCCGGCATTTGCATTTTCCCAAGTCTGGGTATAGTTTTGACAGTGACCACTTTGAAGGCTTAGATCTCTCAACTCGGGCAAAATGAGTACAAACCCTCTTAGTAAGATTTAGACCCATTAGTGAGGGTCTTGCATCTCAAAGGGTTTGAGAAAATTCAACCTTTGGAGCTCATGTGAGCTCATTTACCAGTCTTCGCTAGTCCCTGTTTTGACAAGACAGCCATAGCCAAACTTCACCAAGCTTAAAAATCTCATCATTTTCTCTCTTCTGCCCCACTGGAACAACCCACTCCCACTCAGAACTGAAGGTCGTCCCAACATCAAGTCAAGAAGGGGAAGATCTAGATCTAAAAGAACTTGAAGGATTTTTGCAGGTTTGAAAGACTCATGAAAGAAACATAGTTTCTATTGACACTCATTTTTAGTGATCTAAACACTTGTGTCTCTTGACACATCTCAACCAACTCTTTTGCTGCTTAAATTTGATAAGTTTGAAGATAATTTGCTATTGGTCTCTCAAGTCAAACATGGGCAAAGATTCTCCAACTTCTCGTTTCAAAGGAGTCCGATTTCATACCTCTGGCAGACCTGCATCAAACTGATCCTGATGAAGAAGGGTCTCTGGGCCATTACCACTAGAAAAGAAAAGAAGCCTCGTGATGCGGATCTTGCTATCACTTGGCAAAAGAACGATGATAAGGCTCAGGCCATTATCAAACTAGAGCTAGACGATAGCTATATCCACCATGTGGATAACTGTGAGACTTCACAGGATACATGGAAGAGACTTGACACTTTGCTCGGTGCACAGTCTAAATAATCAAAGTATGGTCTCTTGATTGAGTTTTTCAGGCTTGAAATGAAGTCCATCACATCATTTGCCACACATCTAAATTACATGGAAGGACTTCTAACCCAACTTGCAAAAATCAACTTTAAAATGGAAGAAGATGTTTGCATCGGTATTCTACTTAAGAGTTTGTCTCCTGAATATGATAATGTATCAACAACTCTAATTTATATGCCAAATCCTGAACTTGTTGATATCCAAGAATCACTGCTAGAGGAGGAAACGAAGCTAAAAACTAAGGAAGAACCAAGTACATCTAGAGATGAGCATGTATTATATGTTGGCAATAGGTACAAAGGCAAGAAGGATTAGCTCTTCTGTGACTTCTGCAAAAGGACCGGACACACCGAGAAGTTTTGCCATGCTAGAAAGAGGTCCCAAAAGGCCTATCTAGTTGCAGTCAAAGAAGAAAAAGAAAAGGAAGAAGAAGAAGAAGACCACCAGGAGAAGGACAAACCTCATCAGTCCTTCTATTCAGACAAACTTTTTTAGCTGTGTATTTCCTAGCCCTAATGCCTCAGACATAAACTTGTAAACTCCTCAGTTATCCTTGTACTACAGCCTCTGTACACTTTGTGAGGTCCCTGCTACAGCCTCTAGTGTTTTTGCCATGTTTATGGTGTGCCCACACTTTGCAAGTGTTGCTTTCACTAAAGCCTCTACACACTTTGTACTTTTGGTTGTGATTGAGGAGGGGTGTTGAGATATTTGCAATCACACCTACTTTAGTCCCTTTGTGAGAATTAGTGAGGGCTCAGGACCAGAATCCCATATGCACAGTAGGAGAAAGAACCACCACTCAATTCCTATAAAGCATTGTACTTGCACTCTTTTTCTAATGCAATGATAGTACTCTTTTCTTTCCAGTAAAGTGCCATGTCAGTGTCAATACACAAGATTGTGTTTATGAGTCCAAGTCTCAATCTTGGAACCTAATTCACTTGTGTAACAGTTTGTCCTAGTCAGGGTCAATGTCTTCATGAGTTTATTTTTCCTCTTTCAACCTCAATATCTTCCGTATCTACCATGCTCTAGATCCCGCGTATTTCACAGGGTACAGTGTGATTTCGGCTGTATTGACCGAAAGTGGATGCACAAGTTACAAATTGCAAATCTGTAATTTTCGAGGTGTTTTCAGGAAGCAAACATAAGGCTTATCTGCAAACAGGTTGTAGATTACATGTACTATTAAGCAATTAGTGAAAAACGTTGCTTGGTGTATTGATGTGCACGTGTTGTGAAAGATTGCAGAAGACTAGCTTGCTATGTTGTATCCTTGTATGTGATAATGGCAGAGAACAGTGGAAATCCCATTATTGAGACTCAAGCAAGAGTTGAATGCCTTGAAGAAAGGAAAAATGTCTATCAATGAGTATGTGTTGAAGGTGAGGAGCATTGCAAATGCTTTAGCAGCGATTGATGCAATGCCGAATGATGATGATTTGGTTTCATCCACTCTGAGTGGCCTTAACAATGAGAAGGCATGGAAATCATTTGTTACTTCAGTATATGTACGGAAGCCATTTCCAGATTTTGATGAGCTGATCTCTCTCATGATTATTGAAGAGATCAATATACAGGGTGATTCATTTGAAAGAAATTGTGAACAGGTCCAAGCATTTTACTCGAGTTCAAGAAGGGGACGTGATAGATCCTCTTCGAGAGGTCGTGGTATGGAACGTGCTAGTGATAACCAGCAAAACAGATTCAATCAACAGTTTGGTGAAATGCAGGTTTCTAGAGGCAGATGAAACTTTAGAGGTAGGGGGAGCTCTAAGAGGTGGATGGCAGAACAGAGGCTCTGGAAATTCTGCTATTGTTTGCCATTATTGTGGCAAAACAGGACATATTGCAGCCAATTGGTATGCTAAGAAGGATGATATTCGAAGTGGTAAATTGCAGTAAGGAAACTATGCATCATCTTCACAACAGAATGAAGAAAAAAATGAGCGCATGTTTGTTATGCAGCATATGATGAATGTAGTTACAGGAAAGGGGACACATGATGATGTATGGTATGTCAATTCAGGTGCATCTAAATCATATGGCCAGCCATGTTGAATGGTTTGGAGAGATGCAGGACTTACAAAATCTAGGTTATGTGCAGATGGGTGATGATTCATGCCACCCAATTTCACACATTGACAAGGTTCCCTTGTCCTTGTATGATGGCCAGACCAAGAGTCTGACAGATGTATTATATGTGCCTTCAATTACAAAGAATCTAGTGTCTGTTGGCCAAATCGTAGAGCAGAGGTTGCAAGTTTGATTCAATGCAAAAGGTTATTTTGTAGAAGACTTTAATGATAAGTGCAAGTTGGTCGCAAAAGGAAGTAGAGTTGTCACTTTAGATGCTGGAATCCCTACAATGGATGCTGCTATGTATGCTAAAGGAAAAGGAATAGTTGCAGATATTGAAATATGGCATAAACGTATTGGACATGCAAATGTGCAAAGGCTGAAATTAATGTAGTCCATAGGATTGGTTACAGGGTTGCCTTCTTTTAGAGTTGTAGAATTGCATAAAGTCTATGAAGCATGCCAATTTGGTAAGCACGCAAGACAACCCTTCTCGCATGATAGAGAAGTGAGGAGAAAAATACTTGATGTAGTGCATACAGATGTTTGGGAGCCTACACAGAGTGTATCTCTTGGTAACAGCAAATACCTTGTCACATTTATTGATGACTATTCAAGGAAGCTATGGGTATACTTCATGAAGGAAAAGAGTGATGTGTTTGAGCACATCGAATCTTTTAAGGCAGCTATTGAAACAAAAACAAGCTTAAAAGTGAAGTGCTTGAGATCAAATGGAGGGGGAGAGTGCCTCTCTAATGAGTTCGATGGCTTCTTGAGGACTCATGGGATAAAGAGGTAATTTACTTGTCCGTATACCCCACAACAAAATGGTGTTGCAGAAAGAAAAAATAGGCATATTGCAAAAGTTGCATGGGCATTAATGGCTAAAAAGAATATGCCAAACATTTTTGGTCTGAAGCTGTCCATACTGTTGTTTACATTATGAACAGAACTCCCACAACTGCAGTTCATGGGATGACTCCTGAAGAATCCTTTATTGGCAAGAAGCCTGATGTATCGCACTTGAAGGTATTTAGCTGTGTTGCATACACTCATGTGCCAGATGAGCTACGGAAGAAGCTTGATCCAAAGGCTGAAAAATGTGTTTTTATTGGATACTCTTTAGAGCAAAAAGGGTATCGCTGTTATAACCATGTCACAGGTGAGTTCAAAGTGAGCAGGGATGTTATCTTTGATGAGATGGAAAGTTGGTATACACCTGCTGGTGATGTTTTGGATGATGATAATGATCAGGACATCTATGTGCAAAAAGATAAACAAGAATCACGGAGTCTTAATGGACTAGAAACATCATCTGGTACTACACTTACAGTGAGCCCTTGGTCTGAGAGATTAAGGAGTAGCCCCACATCTTCAGGTGGATCTATAAGTGTTGCAAGAAAGGACAAAGGAAAGAAGAAAGTGCTGGATGGTAATGATGCATCTACCAGTCATTTGGAATTGGATGGAGATTCTAGTGGTTTGGAGAGTTTGGATGATGAGCTTGGCATTCCTTCAGTCAGGACACTAGGTGTACAGAGAGCTCATAGTAATGTAAAGGCTCCATTGAGTGATTCGGTGGTACGCAGATCTAGTAGGGTCAGATACCATGTTAAAAGATTTGGTTTTGAAGGTTATGTAGCTCACCATTATGGTTATATGGTGAAACTAGTTGAGGATATTGAGCCTACTTATTTTGAGGATGCTGTTGGTCATGCTCATTGGGATGCAGCAATGGATGAGGAGATGGCTGCATTAGAAGCCAATAAGACTTGGGATTGGATATCCTTGCCTAAGGGTAAGAAAGCTATTGGCTGTAAGTGGGTTTACAAAGTCAATCATAATGCAGATGGTTCAATTAGTAGGTATAAGGCTAGGCTGGTTGCAAAAGGCTATGCTCAATATGGCATAGATTATGAAGAGACATTCAGTCCAGTTGCTAGGATGGCAATAGTTAGATGTGTGATTGCCTTGGCAGCAGCCAAAGGTTGGAGTTTACAGCAAATGAATGTTAAGAATGCCTCCTTACATGGTGAATTGTAAGAAGTGTATATGGAGTAGCCAGTAGGTTATGAGGATTTAGAGCATCCCACATATGTGTGCAGGTTAAAGAAGGCGCTCTATGGGCTGAAGCAAGCACTTAGAGCATGGTCTGACAAGATTGGAGTGTATCTTGTCAATGTTGGATTTTGTATTTCTGATGTTGATCACTCACTTTATGTGAGAAAGGGAGATGCAGGGTTGGTCATCATAGTCATTTATGTGGATGACTTGATTATTACAGGCGACAGTGACAATGGGATTGCTGATGTTAAGGACTTCTTGAAGAAGAAGTTTGAGATGAAAGATTTGGGTGAGCTGAGATACTTTCTTGGTATTGAGCTGATTAAATGTGATGAGGGTATATGGCTGTCCCAAAGGCAGTATGGCTTGGATATGTTATCCAAGTATGGTATGACAGCATGTAAGCCTCTTTCAGTACCATTGGAGCAAAATGTGAGTTGAGTGCTGACATTGGGGATGAGATAGAAGACCCTACTATATTCAGGAGGATATTAGAGAGTTTGATTTACATGAATATCACAAGTCCAGACTTGAGCTATGGTGTTGGTCTTGTCATTCAATTTATGCAGATGCCTAGAAAGGCTCATTTGGATGCAGTTAGACGTATATTGAGGTATATAAAGTCCACTTTACATTATGGACTTTTTTATGAGGAAGGTAAGGACGTATAGGTCTTTGGATACACAGATGCAGATTGGGCTGGGAGCATGTCAAACAGAAGATCTACAAGTGGATTCATGTTATCCCTTGGTAGTGCAACAGTTACATGGAGCAGCAAAAAGCAACCTATAGTTACTTTATCGAGTATAGAGACTGAGTATAGAGGTGCTGCTATGGCAGCATGTGAGGTGGTATGGATGCAAAAGTTATTAGGTGATTTGGATGTGCAGGGAGATGGTCCAGTTGTCATTCATTGTGACAATATGAGCAGCATATAGCTAGCTAGGAATCCACTATTCCATGCTAGGACAAAACACATTGAGGTGCACTACCACTTTGTGAGAGAGAAGATACTTGCAGGAGAGATTGACTTAGTATATGTCAGCACACAGGATCAAATAGGTGACATTTTCACAAAGGCATTGGGTGCAGAGAAGCTTCGAAAGTTCCGAAGCTTACTTGGAGTTACAGAGATAGAATTGAGCTTGAGGGGGAGTGTTGAAATGGTAAGCTCAACACATGCAGACATTGATGATGGACCGCCTGGCTAGATGAGTCCGCACATCTATACTTAGCACTTTGGTGATCATTATGATACTCACATGGCCACTGACTCATCACTTATTATATTTAGTTTGCTACACCTACCTACAGCTAGCAAAGATATAGTGACAGTCAATTAGTGTAGTCGATTATGCACTGTTTGACTTAGAAGGGCACTTTCCTTTATGTTGTATCTTATCTATACTTTGTGTACATTGTATAGTGTGTGGAAGAAGAAGAAAAATCAGCAAGAAAACGTTTTGGCCTCCATCTCTCTTCTTATGTTCTTGAGTGATCTTTCTCTTGTGTATACAGTGTGTGTTTGGTGCAGCAGCTCAAGCAAGTCCCCCCACCATGCGATTCTTGACAAAAAAACAAGTACATCTTGACCACAACTAATTCTAATATGTCTCTTCTCTCAATTCTCTCTCTCATTTTTTTCTACATTTCTATTCTCTCTCTTCTTACCTATCTCTCTGTCTTGTTTTTTTAATTGCTCTCACTCTTTTCACCTCTTCCTCTTTGATTTTCTCTCTCTCCTATTTTCTCTTAATTTTTATATATTGTGTGTGTGTGTGTATGTATGTGTGTGTGATTACTTTTTTTCTTCTTGTTAAACATGAGAAATATATGACATGCAAGGTGCAAGAAAGCATGAGAAGAAGCCTAAATTTTTGAAAATAGTCTTTGGATTATTAACCACAATATAATGTGCATAAGGAACATGCACATTCACATTGCTAATTAATGGTTACAACAGTTGTATTGATCTATCTGCAAGTCGGGCATGATCCCGTAGGCATGATTCCATGAGCATGACCTATGCAAGATCTAATGATAGCATAGGCTCGCATGGAAAATTCGCAAAGGTTCTAGTTCATCCTCACCATAGGAAAAGCATGCTCTGAGAGATCACCATTCTTGAGGCCCTAGAAATCATGTATGAAAAGGATGATAATTAATAGAATAAGCTATTCATGTGTGTGTAGATTTTCTACACTTGCCTTCCTACTTTCATTGTAAGAGACTGAGTGAGGGTGAGATTGAGAGATAGAGAGCAAGAGAGCAAGAGAGTGAGGGTGAGGGACCAAGAGGGTGAATCTCTACTCATCTTCTCTCCAAGCACTCTCTCTTGTAATGCCCATGCTGCTCTTTTGGATATGGAGGTCATAGAGGATTGAGAGTCAAAGGTGCACTCACTTGGATTGTGGGGTGTGCAAAGGGCATCCTTAATGGGATTGAAAGAAGGCCATGCCACTCACTACAAATGAATGCTTGTATTCGTATGTGAGAGACTATGTGAGAGGTAGTCTTATATAGCAGTTAGTAAGAGAACAAGATTTGACAATGTGGTCAAATAGTAAAGGTACAAGGGATTCCCAAGTGCATGGAAGTTTCCAAATTCTCTAATATAGTGTTTAGTAAGGATATGTCCTATAAAGGCAAGTTGGTGGGTTCAATTCCCATGTACAATGCCTTTCTAAATTGGAAAAGAGAGTGCCTTTCATGATAGCATAGTGGTCCCATGGACACCTAGCACTAGTGATTGCTTCATCTTTGAATTTTAGTCACTTTCTACACAATAATTGTTAATGCAAAAGGTATGTCTAAATTTGAATTTTGAAACTACTTTCGAACCACCTATGTCAAGCCACGAGCTCTTCTTGAAAAGTAACTTGCTTTTTTCAAGTCAAAATGGTTAGGTATTTTTTCTCGAAACCACTCATCTTTTGAGACAAGCCACATTTTCTATGATTTATAGACAAGCCCAAGGAGGAAAGACAAGTGGATAAAATGTGCACACCATTTCCTCTTCCATTGGCCCACCTAAAATCTTTTGTGATTACAAAAGTCATTAAATGCTAATAACCACATATGTTGGAATTTGAAAATTTTCAAAAAGTTTGGAAATTCCTAATGTGATTAATATTTGGACACATGGTCAAATCTTATCCCCTTACTTGAAGGGGAAATTTTCCCTAGATACTATTTAAGCAATCCTCCCAAGTCCCTTTAGCCACTTGGTCAAATCTTTACTTCTTATTTGAAAGTGGAACTTGGGAGATTCCCAAATTCTCTAATATGGTATTTGATCTAAAGGACTCTTTTTGAGTTTATACTTTCCCTAATGCCTTGGAACAAGTATACCTCTCTCGCTTATGAAAATTTCAAGTTTTAAGAAAAAGAAAGGCAAAACAAAATTTTCTTAACTAAAAAAACAATCTTTTTCCATAATAAGTATAGCATCTCTTCAAAGCATAGTAGTAATCAAACAATTCCTTTGCGTATTCCACAAGGGACAACCAATTTATCAACATGCTTATCCTATGAGTGCAATTACATAAGAAGGAATAAATAACTATTCCTTCGATATTTAGGTTGCTGTAAGAAGTTGAGAATAAGGATTTAGTGTAAAAATAATATTGATGCTATGCCATGTCACATTGACATTGGTATAAAAGGAGAGGACATGTAATTTTTCATATCTTTTGACACATTAATAGAATTGCTGTCCTTCTCTCCCATCTTGCTCACAGCTTCTATGGCTTCTCTCTCTTTCTTGTCTTTTTTGTCTCAAATTCTAGTCTTTCTCTCTCCTTGTCACTCTCTTTCTCTCTCTTTCTGCAGTATTTCTCTCTCTTTCTGTAGTCTTTCTCTCTCTTCCTGCAATCTTTCTCTCTCTTTTGCAGTCTTCTCTCTCCTCTTTCTCTCTCTCTAGTCCTCTCTCTGATAAGTGGTATCAAAGCATTGGTCTTTGATCCATTTTTCCTTCTATTTTCAGTCATATTTTATTCCATCAAAATCAATTTCAGACAAGTATTGTACAAGACAATGACTAGTGGAGTGCTGTAGACCATCTACAGTTAGTAAGAGACTACATCTGGAGATCTCCAAGGTCAGATATGGCTGAGGATGGCTAAAGTGGCAGGTCGTCATCAAATTTCATGCAAAACTGGAGGTAACTAGGGTAAAGGAGAGTTAACTGGGCTTAGTTTGGGGACAAACCGTGGTCACTTTGAAAAGAGGGAGTCCTCTTTCCCCTTTCTTGGAGTTTCCTGTAGGTTTCATGGAAGTTCATCAGCAAGATGTGCTCATATCTCTCAAGTCCATGATCTTCTTGGCCAATCACCATTTGGAATAGCTTCCTTGCTTCAATATCTACAAGATGACTACTCATTTGCTCAAGATTGGCTCAGCAATGGAGCCAAGAACAGCCCTGAAAATTGCAATGCAATTTTCGGGCTGATTCCAGCATGTTTCTTGCATCTGATGCTTCATCTCCAGCCCTTGGCACTCTCTTTGATCATTGACAAGTGTAAATCATCAGTGATATTTGAGGATTGAACTCTATTAAAAAACTTTCAGCTCTCCTGTAAACCCTAGATGAACAGTCCATGGCAGCCATGAAAGCTTCAGTCCAAGCTTCCATTTCTCATGAATTTCTTGAAGATTCTTAAATCTAGCCCATGGGATCAAGGCAGTAAGGATTCTTCAACAAATTGCAAAGATTTCAGCCCGTGGAGGACATTGGAGCTCATATTGAAGACTTATTTTGGGGCTTTTCTTCAAGAGGCTTGAATCTTTGGTATTCAAGTGTTCAAGCACGCCCGAGGCATTGATTCTTCAAGAATTTGAGCATATTGGAGGTCATACGGACTGATTTAGTGGATATTTCAAACTTCACGACAGATTTATCGTAGATTTTGAAGAATTCTTCCATCAATGGGATTGGAGCTGACATCTATCATCTTCTTCAAGCTTAATCAAGGTATTTCTCTCACTTAATCTCTGAAATCTCTCAATAATCCACTTGCTAATGCTTTTTCACTTGTTGATGAGAGATTATTGATCAATTAATTCTCTGAATGATAAATAGATTAGAGATTAGTGTTATTTCCCATTAATCTTAGTCTATTCCATTGAATTTTAGTAATGATTCAATCATAACCTCATCATAGATATCATTTTTTATGCATAACCTTGAATTTTTTTGGTTGAATTATTTTGCACAAGCTGAAATATTGTAAAAGGGTAAGTACTAAAGCAATCAGTGAGTCACTGAATTGCATTGGTAAGACCCTTTTCCTATCCAAATTTTCCAGATTTCATTCAATTTCATCTCATGAAAAGGGCTGAATGAATATTCCAACAATGCATTTCATACTGGTTGATTAGAATAGAATGCCACTGCCATGTTGATATACCCACTGAGGAAAAAGGTGGATGCCGGGGGAGATAGTGGGACAAAAGAGAGGTGAGCCTCCCTCACTATCAAAGATCTCGAAGCTGTGCAACCAACCAACCCGGGGGGAACTTTGCCCACCTCCTGGTGATTCGGAGCCCGTGTAAGGATCGTGTCATGCCGTTTTATCCCTCACACAGGTACAATGAGTGGAGAATTGAAGATTGAAGAGTACTTTCCAAATGCTCAAGTATCTTCAGGATCAAAACAGGGTAAAACATGGATTTTACAGGGCACTACATGGCATTTATAGGTTATTACAAGTACACCCTTTATTATTGAAGGACAAGTGTAGGTACTATAGGGTACCCACAGGTCCTACTCAGCCTTCTATAGGGTTTGATAACCATTTGGGGTTACTATTTTACCTTACAAGGTTAAAATAGGGTGCAAGCCTTGATAGTTCAAACTCTCAGAGATTGAGTTGCAAAATTTTTTGTCCTAAATTTGTTATAGCGTGCTATAGCTCATCTTGAAGAGGGCATTCTTGGCTTCAATTTTAACTAAAAATATTTGAGATCGGAGTTCCCTAGCAAAAGTTATAGCCATTTTTCTGAGAAGGGATACTGCAAGACTGCACTATTATGGCAGGGCATAAGGGTAAAAATAAGGTCCAGGATGATTATGCTCAGCAAATTAGAGATTTCATGTCGGATAATGTACCTCAGGAGAGCCGTGAAGAGCCTCAACAACAAGGGGAAATCAGTATACTCAATGGTACCTTGTGCGTACATGAACAAAGGCATAGAGAATGTAATGAGGCCTTACTATCAAGAATGGAGCAAAATAGTTGTCTACTGATCAAACGAAGTCTTCCATTGAGAAGTCAGTAGATTCAACGACTCAAACAAAGGCTTCTATTGACAAGTTGATGGAATCTAATGCTCAAATTATGGCTCAATTCTCCCAATGGATGCATATGCAAATGGGATCTAAAGAAGCTAAGGAGAAAGCCTATTCAAATAGTGAGCCTTCAGTCCCACTTCAACCATCTAACCAAAATGGTCATGGTCATGGAATTATTGGACAAAGAGGCATTCCAAATAGCCAATTTGAAGTAGGTGAGACTTCACAAAGGCATGATGACTATTTGGGCAGTTTGAAAGGAGTCAACTCTCAAGCTTTTGGACTGAATACTCAACTTCCTAGGGATCCTCTACCAACATGAAGATTGCATAGTGGTTCTTAGCCACCTATCGGGAGATTTCCATATCAATTTGGGGGTTCAATGCATGGTACTCATGATCGGTCTATTTTGGGACAGCAACCATTCCATGAAAGAGAGGTGAAGGACAAGATCATTTTAGCCAAGTTTAATGGTCAATCATCTTCACCATCTGACTTAGAGGAGTGGACCTCTAAGACGAAATCTTTCTTTGACATATTCCCCAAACCTGATGACATGAAGATTCATTTTGCTCCTTTACACTTGGAGGGATTTGCCCATACTTGGTGGAGGTATATAAAAAGAGAAAACATACTTGTAGAGAATTGGGAAGCTTTCAAGGCACTTATTGTTGAAGTATTTGTCTCCCCTCTTGAAAAAGAGAAATTGGTACAGAGATGGTACGGTTTGGAACAAAGAGGCCTAAGTGTAAGAGAGTACACTATCTAATTTCTCAACCTTACCATGTATATAGAAAGTATCAGTGATGGGGCTAAGCTCCATAAGTACATGTATGGTTTAGAGCCATCTTTATCAGCTGATGTCATGGCACAAAACCCTACTTCTCTCTTTAAGGCTATTGAGCTTGCGGAGCGCTATGGAAGAAAATATAGAAGAGAATCTTCATTTCATCCTGGTTTTGGACAGCCAATGACTGTTTTTAAACAGGGGCAAGTTGGTAACACTTATGGCAGCAATCATGTGCCAAATGGGAGCTTAAGGATGCTAACTTATCCACCATTCAATGCTTCTAGACCTCAAAGTAATTTCAGGACAACAAGCAGTCCTAGAGTTGACTTCAAACAAGGGGACAACAAGCCTAAATCAGCCAACATGAATCCTAAGTCCATTCCTATGGATCTTTACAAAGAAAGAAAGGAGAAAGGCTTATGTCTCAAGTGTGGGGAAAAGTATACACCTGATCATACCTCAAAGTGTGTATATAAAAATGTCAAACCCAAGCTTCAGAGTATGTTAGTCTTTGAGGATCTTGAAGATGAGATGGATGAAGCTAATGCAATTGCAATCAATGCTGAAAGTGAAGATCTTGAGGAAGAAGTTGGGAAAGAGTATTTCTATGATCTAGCTGACTCTTTTCATTTTGATCCAGGTGGAAGTGTTCCTTTTGATCCAAGTGGGACTTGTAATGAGCCACTTACTACCACTAGTTGTTCTATTTCCATGGATGCTTGGACAAGTTCTAAGAGCCCTAATACACTCCGTATGAAGGGTAACGTTCATGGAAAGGCTGTGTTCATTCTAATAGATAGTGGCAATACCCATAGTTTTGTTAATAAGTCCATCATGGACAAGCTGAATTGTATTCCCACAAATTTACAGCAGCCCATTAGAGTTCAAGTGGCCAATGATGAAGAAGAAATCAGCATACAGAGATGCCCATGGGTTTCTTTACAGTTGGCTGAAAATTTTGAAGCAAAAATAAACATGATTACTTTGGAAATGGGGCCTATAGACATTGTACTCAGTTGTGATTGGTTGATGACATTAGGCATGATCACTATGGATTTTTCACAATTGTATATGGAGTTTATCTTTAATGGACAGCTCATCCATTTACAAGGAATTCCTAGTAGATTAGATTTTTAGCTTATTACCATTCAACAACTCAAAAGGGAGTACAAGAGGCACTCACAAATATTTGTTTTGCATTTGAATAAAGAGATGCAAGATCAGCCCAATAATTCAATAAACCATCTAGCCTTGAAAACTCTTCTTGAGGAGTATAGGGATTTGTTTGAGGTCCCTACTTCATTGCCTCCTAAGAGAGCAGTAGATCACCCTATTGATTTGGAGCCCAACTCAAAGACAATCAATTAGCCACCTTATAGATTATCTAAGTGTGAATGAGAGGAAGTAGCCAAGCAAATCAAGGAACTTCTTGAGATGGGATTCATTGAACCAAGTTCTTCACCTTATGCATCTCCAGTTCTGTTAGTCAAAAAGAAATATGGATCTTTTAGAATATGCATTGACTACAGGGATCTTAATAAAAATCACAGTGAAGAACATGTATCTGATACCCATGATTGATGATTTGCTTGATGAGCTCAAAGGGGCTCGATTCTTTATGAAGATTGCTTTGAGATCAAGATATCATCAGATTCGCATGCGAGAGGGTGATGAAGTCAAGATTGCTTTCAGGACTAATCGAGGGCTCTATCATTTCTTAGTGATGCTATTTGGGCTTACAAATGCTCCAGCTACCTTTTAGAGCATAATGAATAAGATTTTGCAGCCTTTCCTCTTTCAGTTTGTCTCTTGGTGTTCTTTAATGATATTCTGATCTACAGTAAGACTTTACAAGATCACTTAGTACATATGAGGAGGGCTTTTTATGTATTGAGACATCATAGGCTTTTTGCTAAGGAGAAGAAATGTTCTTTCATGCGTCTACTGAAGTGGAATACTTGGGACATATTGTTAGTGAAAAAGGAATAAAGGTTTATCCCAAGAAGGTGTAGTGTATAAAAGATTGGCCAATAAGTACTACTACTACCTCTCTTAGAGGATTCCTTGGTCTATCTTCATTCTATCACCGGTTCATCAAGCATTATGCGGCTATTGCAACTTCTTTGACTGATAGGTTAAAGAAGGAGGCTTTCTTTTGGGATGCTCTTGCAGATAGTAGCTTCAACCAGTTAAAGGGACTCCTAACCTCTGCTCCTATCTTGGTATGCCCAAACTTCTCCAAAGAATTTACCATACAGTGTGATGCTAGTGGTCATGGCATTGGGGTTGTTTTGTTACATGAGCATGGAATGATTGCCTTTGAGAGCTGTAAGCTTACAGATAAAGAAATGGCCATGAATTTTTATGACCAGGAGATGTTGGCTATCTTGCATGCAACTAAGAAATGGCACCATTACTTGTATGGCAACCGATTCAGAGTCCAGAGTGATCACATGGTTCTTAAGTATTTACTTACTCAGTCCAATCTTACTCCTAAGTAGTGTCGGTGGGTAGCTACACTACAGAATTATGATTTTGACATCATTCATACGAGGGGCAAAGAAAATATGGTGGCTGATTCTCTTTCTCGTATGTGGGCTTGCAAAGTTTCAGCTATGACTGAATTGCATAATGATTGGATTGAAGAACTACAGGAGGCTTATCTTTTGGATGAAGAATTCAGCCATATTTTTCAAAAATTACAGTAAGGTCATATGGAAGAAAACTCGCATTATCAATTCAAAAATGGCCTTATTTGGTTGAAAGACAAGATTGTCATTCCTTCTACCTCTTCTTTTACACAGAAAATTATGGAGGAACTACATTCTTTACCTTTAGTTGGACATTTAGGAGTTTTCAAGACATTTGATAGGAGCAGCAAAAGTTTCTATTGGAAAGGACTGTGGAAAGATGTCAAGGACTTTGTTATGAAGTGCATGCCTTATCAGCAGAATAAGAACAACACCCATAAGCCAGGAGGTTTATTACAGCCATTTCCTATTCCTATAGGTAAATGGACTCATATTACTATGGATTTCATTACTGGCTTGCCTACTACCAAGAAGGGATGGAACAGTATATATGTGGTGTTCTTCCTTCCCATGAGGATTAATCCTTTCATTAAAGATGACTGTGGGTAAGGGCACCTTGTATCCATACAGAGCCTCAAAGGGTGAAACTCCAATACTAGCGTGTGTAGAGTTGTTGTAAGAAAAATCAGCCAAGTGTAACCAAGAATCCCATGAAGTTTGGACATCATAGCAGAAATGGCAAAGATAAGTCTCCAACCATTTATTAACTCATTCTGTTTGTCCATCAGTTTGTGGATGATAGGCTGTAGATGGAGCCAATTTACTGCCCATAGATGTAAATACCGCCTGCCAAAAGTTACTCATAAACTTTGAGTCTCTATCATGAATAATCACCTGCGATAATCCATGTAGTCTAAAAATCTGCTCCATAAACTGACTGGCCACTTGAGAGGTAGTAAACTGGATCTTGGTTGGAATAAAATGGGCTTCCTTGGTGAGTCTATAATGCAAACCGTTCTTCAACAAAGTAAGATGAATCTTAGGAAAGCTCAAGACCAAATGAAGATGTATGCTGATGAGAAGAGGCGGCCTTTAGAGTTGCAAGAAGGAGAGCTGGTCTTACTGAAGGTGCCCAAGTCTAGGTACTCTACATTAAAAGATGGATCTAGTAATAAGCTTGCTCACAGGTTTTATGGCCCCTACCGGATCCTTAAGCGCATTGGAGACTTGGCATACAAATTAGAGCTTCCCTCTTCCACAAAGATTCACAATGTCTTCCATGTTAGTCAGCTCAAGCCGTTTTATGGTGATCTAGTGGATATAATTGATGAACTGCCACCTATTGATGAAGAAGGTCTTATTCAGTACATCTTGGAGACTGTTAGAGGTTAGCGTGAGAAGAAGCTTCGATCTCGTTCTATCATGGAATATTTGACCAAATGGAGAGGTTTACCACCTGAGGAAGCTTCTTGGAGGCCTGATTCTATATTGGATGAGTTTCCTTTCTTAAGGGACACATTAGTGGCTAAAGCCTATTGATTATGGAGCTAGTTTTGGGCAAATAGGTTCATGACAGCACGTTGTTTTAGAATAGTTTTTATCATGCCTAATTTTTAGAATTAAGCTATCTACATGGGCTTAAAGTACTCTTCAAGAGCTCCATTTTGATATATGGCATGTCTCATTTGGACACTTCTACTAAAAGTTATGGCAGATTTGGTCCTGTAGGGTCCGTTTACACAGCAAGCTATCTACATTTTGAGATTATCTATTGAAGATTTTATGGCTCCATATACTTTTGAAGTATTCCAGATCATGTATATAGCTTACGCCTACTCTTGTTCTTTAATTTTAGTCCATATGTTGGTCATTTTTCATTGATTTTTCCATTTGTAAAGTTGTAAAAACAGAGTAGTACTTTGTTCTATCCATCCTTTTCTAGTCTTTCAAGTTTGTTTTTGAGGACAAAAACTTTTGGGAAGGGATGGATTGTAAGAAGTTGGGAATAAGGATTTAGTGTAAAAATAATATTGATGTTATGCCATGTCACAGTGACATTGGTATAAAAGAAGAGGACATGTAAATTTTCATATATTTTGACACATTAATACAATTACTGTCCTTCTCTCCCATCTTGCTCACAGCTTCTATGGCTTCTCTCTCTTTCTTGTCTTTTTTCTCTCCAATTCTAGTCTTTCTCTCTCCTCGTCACTCTCTTTCTCTCTCTTCTTACATTCTTTCTCTCTATTTTGTAGTCTTCTCTCTCCTCTTTCTTTCTCTCGAGCTCTCTCTTTCACAATTGCAATACATTTTAAAACCCTTTTCTTTAAATATATTTCAAAAGCATAAGCTTTCCTCTAGAACATGCAACTCTCTATCATATACGAGCAACACTTCTATCTTTGTCCTTTCAATAGTTGCATCTTTTAGTGAGATCATTTTCTAAAATAAATCATTCATTTCAAAAAATTTCAAAGGAGTTTATATATTACAAATTTCCCCTTTTAAAGACACAATAGTAAGAATATTCAAGCAAGTTGAGTCCATGAGCAAGAGCCACCCTTAATCTTCATTGTTACACAAGTATCAACATTAGCTAGCCTAGGGATTGAGCTAGTCCATTCTAATATTCAAAATCAATTGATGATGAGTTATTGCCCAGTGGTCATTGTAAAGTCCAATACTCTTTCAATTCATCAATCTACCATTCCAAAGCTAAGAGGATATTTCTACTCGCATGGCGCACACAATTCATTTTAAACTTTAAGATGGTTCCGAGGTAGCTGCAATGCTTGTGCATCATTAGATGTTGTTGATATAGCATCAATTGCATACCCTAAACTTCAGGTGCTTCTCTTCGGTGCCATTTATCACTCTTTGCTCCCATTCTTCCTTCTCGTAAGCCCTTGGTTCTCATATGCTCGTCAAAAGCTCTTCTTATTGCTTGGGCAAAGGGAGAAGTGGCTTGATGGGAACTAGAATGGGATCAAACTAGTGATAGTGATGAGAAGATTGAAGATCTTTTGGAAAATGAGATAATGTTGTTGTTGAGGTTCACATTGATGGCATGACTACCGATGATAGAGATGACTGTCCATGGGTTCTCTAGATATATGTATATATATATATATATATATATATATATATATATATATATATATATATATATATATATATATATATATATATATATATATATTCCTCTATCTTTCTCCAAGTTGTCTCCCTCTCTCTCTTAGTATGTCGATTTTGATAGAGCAACCTCTTGTGTTCCCCTCTTCGTATAAATAGAATTCGTCCCCTCATTCTCAACGGCTAGTTTGAGAGGTTGCGTGTCAGCGAGCTTGTGATGGATGTTATTGGTCTTTCACTCAACTCACTCTCCGACTCTTTCTCCGGCCTCTCAAGCAATGGGTGCCACAAGGTTATTCACAAGAATGATTGTGTATGATAGGCTCCTAATTGAGAGAGGGACCTGACTCTCCGTAATCTCCAATATCTCATGCTCACGATGCAGGCAACGATGGTGATAAGATGGCCTCGTAATTCAAATCGGTGCACAAGAGACTCTAAACCACTTACTATATAGAAAGTTCACATTATAACTAGGAAGATTACTAATAGAACTAGGAAGAATGTAGATTTTTCTAGTTATAACTGGATAATTTTGCCATCACTAGTCTCTTCTAACTAGTAACATCCTTTTCCTAGATAGTATCTAGAAAATTGAAGCTCTATCTAGCAACATTATCTAGGAAGTTATTGTATAACTAGTAATAATATCAACCTAACTAGAAAATTTTAGTTTTTACTAGTCATAACTAGCAAGTACTATCCTCTAACTAGGGAATTATAGATATTCTATCAAGTTAACTTGGAACTCATGATTTTTCTAGGTATAACTAGTAAATAAATATTCATTGATTAGAAATTTACATTTGTATAATACTTACTCGCAGCTAAGCTTTTCACACTTGTTTGACACAAAAGCAAGACCACAGTTGTTGAAAGGTAATCACAATAACAAAAAAGAAAATTACAAGAAAGATATTTAGTACACATGAATAACACAAACTCTGTGGCCCCAACAACAGAGTCATTGCATTCAGCAACAATAACACTTACAATGTTGACCAAAGTACAAAGCTCATGATTATATTAGTGAAAAAAAAGCATATTGCACCAATGGATTAAATAGAAACTCCATACACTAACAGCATATTCCCTACTGTCCAAATGAGCAACAAGAGCAAACATTCAAAGTGCATGGCAAGCAAACCACACAGTCATATATACCCCATCATGAAAATTAGAGTCATATTAAAAAGGAAAGCACATTACCAAGTGCATGACCATATTGGTCATGGAAGTGCACATGGACAAAAAGAACCACCAAGGCAAAGCGCATAGCCATATTGAGAAAAAGCTAAATTGCATTGCCCAAAACATGTGGCTATAGAAAATAAAGCAAACTACATTGGTAGTTGTATGATGAAAAAATATAACCTTTCAAACTAGCACTAAACTTATAAACTTCATGTCTTAACACAAAAATATAAGTACCAAGGATTCTAGTGATTGCCAACTATTGTAGCTAGCTCTATGTGGAAGCTTGCAATATGATAGATGGGAAGCTACTTCAAGGTTCACAATGAGGTGACTTGAATAACAAGAAGGCTACACCTAAAATAGCCTTACAAGGGTGGAAGTATATTACCTTTACAAAGAACTAGTGCTCCAAAACGAAGAAATCCTCATTGGATATTCTCATTTTATTAGGGTTTAAAGTTGAGCAATTCCATAGAAAAGTATCAATGGGAGCATATCAAATTCTCACCAATCTCAAAGGTAGGTGAAATAATTCAAACAATGTAGAAACTCTTGCAAATCCTCAATGGAACGTTGAAAGTGCATCATAATAAAAGGAAAACACAAGAGGAAAAGAAGAACAAATTAATATTGGAAAAATTTTGAATTTATCTTTTGAGAAAAAAATAAGAGAGCTAAAAGAAAGGCATGCTTTTTGGGCTAAGAACATGCTCAACAAGGCCAATATTAAAATAAAGTACTATAAAAAGCAAGGAGGGGAGGAAAGCATGTTGGGCTATTCTGTCCTAGACATCTTAAACCTTCCATAGTGGGTAAAAAACCATAGGTTTGAATCTCTACAAGAGAGGCTGAACCCCTAGAGGATCTTAATGTACTCTCCGTGAGGATTTCAATCATGCTATGCATTTGACAATTCAAAAATTATGATGTGTGCAATCTTGTGTAGCAACGTCTCCTATAGGCACCTATTTGCTAGTATCATCTCGTGGTCATAACAAACATCAAGTGTAACATCCATGACAAGTCTATTTATGCTACCCTTCAATCCCTCCTAACTTGTTCTACCCTCTAAGTCAAGCCTTAGAGGTAATTCAAAGCTCCCAAAAATCTTGGAACAACTCAAGAAAATTCATGAGCACTATCGTATCCCTGCTCTACCCTTAGAAATAATAGACACATGAATTTTTAGCAAGACCATTCATATATACTTGTGAATATCATATCCCAAAGACTATATTTATGGCCCCAAAAAACATTATTACGAATATTTTAAAATTACTCTACAAAATTATCATTTTTTCTAATTATAATAAATATTTTAAAATTATTCTCTAAAATTATTATTTTTCATGGAACAATCTGACAAAATTTTTATAATTGTAGTTCAAGCCATTGGCATCTCCATCCCAATATGCCTTAGCATCCTATACGATGCCAAAATACTCACTAGTGGGTTGGGATCCCGTGATCTTTTAGGAGATAGGTGTTTTTGATTACATGAGTGCTTGAGAAGGCAAAGGGCCAAGTGACCCTATTATATAGGATGCCTTTAATGCTGAGGGAAGCTTATCATGGCTCTAAGTTAATACTGTGTGTTGTTGACAGAAGTAGTGTAATCACATACAACCCAATCTTATGGGGTTGGAAGCTCATATCCTAGGCTAGACAATTGTTTTCTCTGTAGGGAGATGGATTTTATATTACTTCATGGAATGATGTTTTTATATATTATCTTTTATGCAATAAAATGTTTTCCAAAGTGTTTGTCATGTGCTAGATGTTGTGTTAATGGACCCTATGATGTTGTGTTAATGGACCCTATGTAACATGATAATAAAAGAAAGCTGCTTTTTTATGTTGTAATAGTATGGTGCCTTTGCTAATTAGATAAGTAAAATAGATCCCATCAAGGAATGTGAGAATACCTCAATCCCAAAGACCAATCATCTATGGCTAGATGGACCTAATAATTTGGGTAGCTTTTCTAAACATTAGATGGAGCTATTAATATATGATCCTCCAAATTCAGTAGGATATATATGAGGCTCAACTTCATTTTTGGGGGGCTAATGTGAGATGATGCCTTATCGGCAAGGGGATCAACATTTTATTCTCTTTCATTTCTCACTCTCTTTGAACCAAGTGCAATATTTTCTCTAGTCTCACCTATGATTGATTACAAAGTAATATTTCTTAGGCAAGCATTATGTTGCTATTAGGGGTGACTTGCCTATGAAGTAGAATCGAGATTCTCATGCTCAGCTAAGTTTGAGGTTTCTTGAGGGAAAATTGGGCAGTGATGTGCATGGAGATAAATTTTTGTTGAATACTAGAGGACTTCTCTAGGTTTATTACATGAGACAACTCACAAGAATCCACAAACTGATTGTGATTTCTATCCTCTAGGTAGGCAAGTCCTAAGACTCCTGAGGTGAAATAAGAGCTTGTCTCAATCCCACATGGGACTTAAAGAAAATTTCCTCGGGATGTAGAACTTATGAGAACGTGGATCTATTGTGCTACACCTAGTTCCTTAATAAGGGACAAAATGTCTCAATATGGGACTTTCATGTTCAATGGTGTTATGATGATGTCCTATGCTTCTTTACTTTCTAAAGGATAGTGATTATAGCTATAAAGTGCTCTTGGTGAGGGGTGTGTGTGTGTGTGTGTGTGCACTACTTACTTGGTGTAATCTATACCTAATTCATGTGTACTTAATACTTTTGGTGACCTAGCCTTGAGTTGAAATGACACACAAGGTTTTTAAGGCTGCAAGTGCAACTAGAGACCCTTCAAGGTCTCGAGTTGACCAACCTTAATATGAGTCCATCAGTATATGTCCTTGTATTTTTCTTGTAACTCCTTTTTGTCTTATGGTGCTTGCCTCAATTTCAAAGTTGGCAAAGAGTCACCTCTTTCCCACTCTAGTAGTCTTGATACTAAGTTTGAGTCTAGGGTTGTTTGGGCACTTGTTTCTTGTGCGGCAATGCTTGGTAGCCAATGGTGGAAACCCTAATTTCTATGGTCTCAATGCACCAATGGGCTGACCTAGGTGTGGTGAACCCATTGTCAATTATCACTCTCTTTTCTTACTTGCAAGGTTAACTCCTAGTGGTGACAAGAAGCTACCTTTACATTGCAAGTTTTGTTAGTTGTCCCTATCTTTGTCAATTGCCACTAGATTTTCATACTTGCAAGGTTCCAATCTGATGGCAAAATATTCCTATAGTACACTATTTTCTGTGTGTGTGTGAGACGGCAACTAATAAGCCATCATGTGACCTAAAGTGTACCTAAAACCATGTATAACTAGCAAAATGGACCTATATGAGGTGCATATGTATTGCATAGTGCAAATGGGCTGCCTTAAACTAGTGTGGAGCTCTTAAAAATGTGAGTGTAACTAGTTGGGAGCTTGATATCATATTTCAATGGAGTTCAATGCTAAGAATATTAAGAATATAAGCATTGAAATGGATAGAATGGAGACAAACTTTCAAATTGGATTATATGGAATTGGAAATTGAAGATTACATGTCTTTTGAATAGCCTTGGTTTTCATTCAATCTTTCCTATGATGTTGCAAATCACTCCCTTCCACCATCAAAGCTCCAATAGTAAGCGTTGAAAAGAGACTCTAACTTCTTCCAACATGTCCATATAGAAAGGGGAAGATAGTAGCACTGAATATCATTAGGGGCTAAGAAACATCTTCGAGTCTATGATTTGACTAGTAAGACCAAGCTCTGATCCTCTTCCTAATCTTTACATGCCTTATGTATTAGCCACCAGTCAAATCTTTTTGAGACAATATGTTGACTCTCAACCCAATGGGAGCACCCAATTGTCTAAAGATTTGACTAGTAAGACCAAGCTTGAGAAATCTCATGAGTATCTTCTATTTGCTACTTGAGAAAACATAGCACAATATTTCACACACACACACACACACACACACACATCCTGCTTTAATCTCCTTCCATGTATATACTTGCTTCCTTCATGACATAGAAGAGGAAAACTTGGAGGATGATGATGATCTAAGAGATGTAAAAAGCCCTAGATGTTTCTTTTTAAAAAATACTATGTCACCTTACTTGCTTCATGGCATAGAAGAGGCAAAGTTGGAGGATGATAATGATCTATGAGATCTAGAAGGCCCCTCAAAAGCATAACATACTTTTGCAGAAAAGACATATCTTTCTTAGCCCCTCAAAAAATAAGTGTTAAAAAGAACATTATTTCAATGGCTAGGTTTAGGAACCTTCATCTTGGTGCCCAAGGGTGTTTGTCTTACAAGGTTACTTCAAATTTGCATTGTACACTTGTTATGTTTTTCTTTTCATTTGAAATAAGCTCTTTTACTTTGATTGTGGAGAAAGTCAGTTGCTTAGGTGAGGGATTACAGTAAAGAGCTCATATTTAGTGGCTAGATGTTGTAAGAAGGGCTAGTTTCAAGCAGGTACAGTAGATTGACTTGTAGAAGGGGGGCTCCATAATCAAAGAAGGCTGATGGAAAAGAGAAGGCTCTTGCAGATGATATAGAGGTGGCCATTCCCCTATGTTTGGAGGTTGCAACAGGTGAGGAGAACTGTGAAGAATGGGATCAGTTGGGTGGTTTGAAGTTGTGCATGTAAGCATCATTGGCCTTGAAAAAATGTGATGTATGAAAGGGTATCAAAACATGTTATGTATGAATTTTTTATGTATTTATTTTTGTGTAAATGGCTTTTGTTAATGTACTATACTTTGAGGTCTCTTGCTAGTAATTCCTCTAAGTTTGAATGCAGCCTACATATTTTCATTGTTATATAGGACAAGCAAAAATGGTAAAGATCATCCTCTTCTTGACTTTCCTCTCACAAAACCCTATTGTACATTATTTAGCTTTAAATCTTAATAAGGTAGTTGAAGCTTGTGAAATCAAATGGGACAAATATGAGGACTTTTATCTGAGTTACATAGCAACCAATAGGCCCAGTTTTCAAAATTGCATGTCCACACTCTAGGTAGAGGTTGTGCATCCGTCATTTGGTTTGTAACCAACCTTATAATCCATCTCTCTCTCTCTCTCTCTCTACCCACCCGGGCCTTGTCACCCTCATGAATATGATGGGATCTAAGTAACTCTACAAAGTTCACTTCTACCACATGGGTTAAACTTTTTGATATATGGATTGCCATAAAATTTTAGCCATTAGTACCAATTGCATATCACAACAATAGCTAAAAAAGAGTACATCTAGTAGAAAAACTTAAAACATAAAATATTATTAACAATTTTTTTAACAAATTGCGATTTTGATTGGGGTGTTGCTTGCTATGGGAAGAAAACTCTTACTTTGAGCCCTAATGTATTACAACCTCTTTGTGTAGCTCAAATGACATTGGGGCCTTCTTTGTTATTGTCTTAGCTCTTTCTCTCAATATTCTTCTTTCACTTTGTCTCCTCTTGGAGATTTTAAATTTCCAAGGCAAAAGGCTTTTGCTACCAAGAAGTCTAGTCTTCTTCTTTATAGCTTGGACAATGAAGAAAAACAAATAAAAAAATTATAAAGATTGAGAGATTGAATACTATAATAAAGGAGAAAGAAGGAGAAATTAAAGAGGATCAAAGTCCATTGCCTCCACTTTTCACTATGCTCTAAGTACTTAGAAGGTAAGATAATGAAAGTGCTATTATGTAGCACAAGGAGAGCACAACCAATGTGGCTACATGCATTTGATATGCTAGGTTTTATTAATACCAAAGAAAGATTTATATAGTATGAAAAATATAGGACTATTATATCATACCCCTTATAAATGACGGGTATAACATGTTAAGACATCATCAAATACGTAGGTTACCATATTCAATTCATAGCTAATCTTTCGTATAATAGAAATAATTCTTTAGAATTAGAAAATATTTAGTACAAAAGAATTCTATAACATCAAAGAAATATAATGTATAAATAACACCTTTAGATGAGCCATAACACAAATGAAAATGTGGCTTGTCTCATTGGTATAAGCTTAAGAGATTTGAGCTTCTCAATCTAACAATCCAAAGCCACAAATAATAAGTTAGTCATACAATCAATAATTTAAAAAGTAGTCTTTAGTTGATAGTAGATCATATATATATATATATATATATATATATATATATATATATATATATATATATATATATATATATATATAATTTTACTTTATAATATTGAAATATAAGTAAATTTGATAATACTTCAATGTTATGTAATTATAATATCAATTAAACTTGAAATAGATAAATATTTATTTTTAATAATCATGAATAATACATTGTACAAAATATGTTTTGTATAAGAGATTAATGAAAATCACTAATTGGGATATTATATGGACGCATTATGAACGATATAACATATTTTGAGATGGTAAGTAAATAATCTATCCTTGCCAATTTTAGTCAAGGGTAGAAGGGGAGAAAAAACTTTAGTCAAGGGTTGGTAGAAGGGAAATAACTCTACCTACCCCTTAATTCCCGCCAACGGATACTTCCCTCTCTTTTATATAGTCTCCATTCTTTCGTTCAATATCGTTTTATCCTTCTTTTGTACCATTATAATATTCTTGCACTTTGCTCGTCGCCATATCTGCACCTGGACGGCCTGCATCTGCCACAGTGAAATCCGCGCTTCCAGGCGAACGTCCGTCGGGGGTGGGGGGCAGAGGGACAGTTATACAATGATCACCTGCGTTAACGTACTGTAGCTGTGGCCGTTTGCACTTGGGACGTCGTCTTCGAAGACCTGCATGCGTCGATCAGATCAATATAGCACAGTACAGTACCAGCGCTGCAGGGCGGGCCGGCGCTGCCCTGTAGGCGGGGCGCTGATCTGGCTGATCTGGCGTACGTGCGCGTCCATCAGATCATAGCGCCGCAGTACTACAGTACCGGCGCTGAGCTGCAGGCGGGGCGCTGATCGACTGGCAGCGGCCTTGATCATCATCGAATGCGGCAGCGCGCGCAGGCCTAGACGTTGCGCCTTGGCCTATCCATGGCCCTGATCATCGTGTGCTGCAAGGGCAGCGCACGGGCAGCTAGTTGCGCCGTGCAGTCCAAGGGGCTCAGCCACATCATCACGTGCATGCCTTTGCTGGGTATAACTTATCTCAGCACGGCCTCCTCCTCCACACGCGCTAGCCTTGCTGGGGTACTTGCCCCACGGCCTCCAGCTCCTCACACCGACATGTATTTGATTCTCCTTTGGGCACCTGCTGCCTCAGCGTTGGGGGGTATCATCGATGCTGCTACCGTTGTATTTCTGTAGCCGCAATGTTTCTCAGCGTGTGCAGTGCCTCTTCCGAGTAGTCGCTGCCCGCCCTTGATAGCTCCGTGAGCAGCCTTTCCACTTCCATTTCTGCTACGCATATATCAAGGGTTGCCTTTCAACGGCAGCGTGCCCGCAGGCTTCTTCCGCCTCTGCTACCTGGACATAAGCTGGAACGCCTTCAACGGCAGCGTGCCCGCGGGATTCTTCTGCCTCAAAGCCCTGCTCCACTTCACGGCCTAATAAGGTTTTTCTAGCTCATTTACTTTGTGTGCATCAACTTGAGGCCTAATAAGGGATATTAATGTTTAGCATGAACATAGATATTCGTCTTCATGGAATATTAATATGATTATTTAGCATGTTTAAGGGTATGTTCATGGATTATTAATGCACTCTACTTAAATGGATTATGCCTTCAAAAGCTAAAAGTAAGAATGGAGCTACCACTAACTCTTCTATATTGCATGAAATTCTATGATATTTTGGAACGAGGAATACTCATGATTTCATTATAGTAAGCATCCTAAAATGATTTGTTTGAGGAGATGTCTAACCATGCTTGGGAGATGTCCTTTGCTTGTTTGAGGAGATGTCTAACCATGTTTTGCGAAAGGATAACTGTTGTGATGGGCCTTTTTGGCCCTAGGGACACGATCTTCCTATCCAAACAGGGATTATGGTTCTCATGTTTACTTTTTACGATAGGTTTTCTTGAGTATAAGTTTGTTATAGCAAGCTCCTAGTATCACTTGTTTGAGGAGATGTCTAATCATCAATGTATGTCCTCTCTTGGGAAATGAGCCCACCAATGTGTGTCCTTGATATTTTTTTAAAACTCTTTTTTGTAGAAACACCTCTACTAGGACCACCCTTTCAGCCTACAGCCATGTTCCTTCTAAGATTCAAGAGTGTTCCACATGGGTGCTATGTGGGTTTGTAAATGTGGATTAGAGTGTTTTTTATGTGCTTCCCTACTAGTGCCTAAGTCGTTTTCTACTTCGTATCCAAGTGATGTGATGGGTCTTTTTGGCCCAAGGGACACGATCTTCCTATCCAAGTAGGGTTTAGGGTTTATATCCTTTGCTTGTTTGAGGAGATGTCTAACCATCTTTTGCGAAAGGATAACTGTTGTGATGGGCCTTTTTGGCCCTAGGGACACGATCTTCCTATCCAAACAGGGATTATGGTTCTCATGTTTACTTTTTACGCTAGGTTTTCTTGAGTATAAGTTTGTTATAGCAAGCTCCTAGTATCACTTGTACATATCGTGTCTGGAGAAATTTTTATAGAACATCTCCTTTGCTTGTTTGAGGAGATGTCTAATCATGCTTTGGGAAAGGATAACTGTTGTGATGGGCCATTTTGGCCCTAGGGACACGATCTTCCTATCCATAGATTCATTAGACGTGTCACCACATTTTCTTACACTCAAATAGGGAATAGTTGATGAAATGAAGGGCAATTGTTTAATATAGTGGATAAACATTTAACACGTACATGCTTACGAGTAGACCTCATGTTCTTCAAAGAAATTAAACTATGCCAAATGTGTGCCTCATGTTCTCAAGCATAAGTTTATTATAGTAAGCTCCAAGTATCACTTGTTTGATGAGATGTTTAACCATGCTTGGAAAAGTAAGCTTGAAAATTAAAATTGTTAAGAGATTATATAAAGTTTTAATTGAATGGTATTCTTGTGGCACAGATGGCAAGTTCCTCAAGTGATATGAGAAGATGCTCATGCTTATACAAGTGTTCAAAAACTAGTCAAGGATGGCAGATGGTTAGTCGAAGTACTTTCTACCATCATAGCCGCCAAGATTTTTGGGATCCAAATGCTGAGTACGAGCTACCTATCATCTGCCAAAACTCAAGGTGTAATACTGTATTTTCCACCTTTCCAAGAAAATCGGAAACACTTCAGCATGGATGGAGCGAATCTACCAAGGAGTATATATTTATATGCAATAAGTGTCGTACTTTGAATAAACACCATCAACAGTTATGCAAGGTACATATTTCACTAGTTATCTCCTCAAAATATGTATACCAAATCTAGTTGTGAACACATAGAATCATACTAGTTATTGCTCTATGCGTATTTGTACTAAATTAATTTTTTATGTAGGGAGAGCCTCGAAACTTCGCTCTACTTCTACATTGGGATGGATTCCAAGCTTCTCGAACAACTCAAAAGGATTGTGGAGCAGTAGAAATTATGATTTTAAACAGTGGCAAAAGGTCTAGGGTTGGGATTCTTCCTGTATTATTTTTGCCACTAAGTAGCAAGAAATTGATTCGCAATTCAAGCTTTGCATTCGGGATCCTTTTGAGACCATTAATAAAAGAGCTTGAGGAGTTATTCATTGAGGGAGTAAATGTGTTTTATAATTATCCAATTGAATGTATCTTTGATAATTCCGCTCAACAAACGCAATCTTGCAAGATACGTGCAATGTTAATGATGGTCACAGGTGATCATCCAGCCCAATGCAAACTTGGAATGTTTAAAGATGGAGGACAATCCTTTTATCGAAGGGATAAAGCTCAGGCTACCTTGGATAGTAATAACTCATCATTTCAAGGTCGCTATATTTATGATGGAAATAGATATCAAGCTCGGTATCCTCTAGAAAAACGTACCATAGAAGGAATGAAAGAAGCACTTTTACAATCCAAAAAAGCATTCACACAGATTGAACGAGAATGTATACTCAAGGAAGCAGGATTATCAGGAGAGTCTATAATGTGGAGATTGCATGATCTATATGGTTTCAATTTATCATTGGATTTAGTCTATGATTCAATGCATATTTTTGCATTGAATGTATTCAAAAAATATATAAGTGCTCTTATGCAAGCTACATCCAATGAGACAAAGAGAGAAATAGATGCTTGTGTTGGAAAGGTATTTTCCCTCGCTCCACAATCCATTCGAAATGGTCGTTGGCCATCCACTCCAAGCAAATACCATGATACTTTTAAGGCAGAGGAGAATCAAAAGTTCATCCAGTGGTGTTTACCATATATTTTACTAAGAATTTCTGACTTACATAGAGAAATCTATGACTTGGGGATTCTTCTAGTAGATATATCCCATGGGTTTTATAATTACAGTCGCGACAAAGGCTGGTCAAAGGAAAGCATAGAAATGATGCGTTCCTTGCTTATTTCATGGAGAGTAAGAAAGGAAGAGTCTATGGGGGCAAATTCTTCTCCTCTTGAGCATGTTGCAGGTATGAATCTTTATTAATTCAATATATCAATTTCTCATAGCCTGTAATAATGTCTACTAACTTATTTTATTTACAGGGTTTGGAGAAATACTTGATGATGTTTGCAGGCATGGAATGCATGATATCTATTGGTGTTATGAATTTGAACGTAAGGTACTAACATATGTTGGTATCAAGACCAATAAAAAAGACATGGAGATATCGTACATTCATTATTATAGAAGAATACTATTTACAGAGGTTTTCTCAATATTACAGCAAGACAAGGATAGCCTTTTGCCACATGAGAGGACATTAAAAAGTGTTCATATGTGTTTGTCACTTCCTTCTTTTTTTGAGATAAGAAGTCGTGACAGCACATCATGCCACGCAACACATGAACAAGGAATCTTGGAGGTTTCGTCAGTCAAGAGGGCGAAGGAGCTATGGAGGGAGCTTGAAATAATAAATCAAGATATTGCATGTTGGAGAATGATAAAACAAAAAGTTATAGCAATACGACAAAAGAGAGGAATAATTAGACCACTTATTCAGGAGGAACAAAAGTATGTAGAGCACTATTGGTCTCTTAAAGAGAATTCTCTACAATCCCAACATGTGACAATGTATAAAAAGTTAGTGTTCAATGGGGATGTTTATAATCTTGGGGATGATGTAGTAGTTAAAGTTGATGAGCCTAACACTACTGTTGAAAGCATGGGTCATTGGAAGGCTCGTATTACATCATTTTTTTCAGTTCAATGGAATAGAGAGATCATGCTTTTCTTTGGGGCAGAGTATTATAAACAATGTATCACAGTAAAAGATAATAAAGAGTGCTTACTTATCGAACTAACTACAGGAATGAGTGTGTTACAAAGAGAACGTCTTCCATTTGACTGGGATTGTGTAAGGCCTGTAAGCTCACTATTGCACGTGTATGCTTCTCCCTTTCACTAATAAGCTTATTGCTTATGAAATAAAAGATCTCTCACCCGGGACAAGACTGCTTCAAGTAGGTGAAGTTGGATGTATTCCTCCATGGCTAGAGAAGAATGATATTGTGTTGGCATATATGGATATGAATAACAATTTAACCAAACATGCGGTGGTACGTGAAGTGGATAGAGAAAAAAAAGAATGCAAATTAGCATGGTTGGAGAAAGATCACAATCAAAATAACTTATGGAAAGTTTCTATGGAGGATAACTGCACGAGGGACTAGAATTGTTGTATCACAATAATACATGGATGGTTGATAAGGAAAAGGAGAGCAATATTACCCTCTGGAGAATTATGTGATTTTCTAGTGTCATGGATATCCTAAATTTATGCAAAAAAGACATGTGTATATAGACTATATACATGCTTATAAATGTAAGTATTTTTTATAACGTTTATTTTATTAGATCAATCCAAGTTTCATATATCTCTAAAACTAATATTTACCATTTTATAAATGATTACTATCTTAAATATTATGTTTATTTGACTTGTATGTTTTTTTTTCAGGTTATATTTTACGATGGCGTCTAATGAAGTCATGGCTATAGATACACCAACATATGAGCAGATATTTTTGCCTCCGCCATCAAACAATCGCAATCCTAATAAGAAATATGGAAGAAAATATCTCATAGCATATTGTCGTAGTACAAAAAACCAAATTTATTGTGCAAATCAAGCTACTGTAAGACGTTGGGTGAAATATGTGGAAGAAAAGTATAAAGATCTGTGACATAAGCTTGACTTGCAACAAGAGATAAAAGATTACATTGAGTCTAGACATCATGAGATTAAGCCACTTGAGTTTCCAGGGGCAACTTATATTTGGAGAAAAGAAGACATCTACCTATATTTCCTTCGAAATATGCAAACAAATAGAAAATTCAAGAAACAAAAAATGAGACACTTATCAGAGAGCTCCTCTATGGTACACTCTTTTACATGTATTAGAACTTACTTTACTTTTTATACTCCTTACAATTCAATGTCTTTTACAGAAATCGACTACTTCTATAGTTGGAGAGGATGCTAAAGATGATCAAGAAGTTCAACAGGTTTATTTCAAAAAAATTATTTTCATTTTAGAGTGATGTTTTTTTTAAATTATGATTTGGTTTACATAAATGTACTGACATAAATTGCACTTTTTTGTTATATTAAAAAAAAAAACATTGCAGCAATCCCAAGCTTTTAACAATGAAGAAAATGAGGGTTTGGATCATAATGCACGTGGCACAATAGAGGTTTGTCAATAAAACTATGATATGCACGTCATTGATCATTACTTTTTGGAATATTTATGTTTTTTATTTGAATACTGAGTTTTCTTTCAAACAAGATGGAGATAGAGGATGTTTATCGTCCAGAACTACCTTCACATACACAAGATGATTCAAATCACACTAAAAATGACGAGAATTTTGATACGGTGAGCATGATATTTGTAATTTTTTTTAATAAAAACTTTGGATAATTTTACTAACATGTTTCATTTTCTTTTAAGGATGACATGCTCAAGAATTATAAATCCTTTACCGACCTTCTTGTACATGCTACACAGGTTAGTTATTTTCAATGCTTTGTAAAAATTAAATATTAATATATATCATATTATAATTTAATAATATTATTTTTCAAAAATTATAGATTGAGGAGAACACTATGTTGGCAAATAATGTTATAGTTCTAAATCGAAAAAGCAAGCGAATCCCAAAGGTATTAAGATATTTCTCTTTTTTTTATCTCTATAGTTTATATTAAATATTATATTTGTTTAATCAATTTCTTTTTATCTTATAGTGGAGTGAAAAGATGAAAGATAACATGAAGGAAATGAAGAAAAAAGCTTCGAGAATCATAATAAATCCAAGGTATTTTGAGTATATCTTAAGATAAACATGGATGTCTTTATTTTGGTAATTTAACCCTTTTATGATGCTTAATAGGGGATTGAAAACTCCAATGTGCGGCTAGCTAGGAGCCATGCTAAGACACTTGATAAATGCCAATCCTCTCAGGTTATATGTGTTGTGTTTATTTAGTATATGTGTTATTGCTAAATATGTAAATATAAATTGTTTTTACTAAAATCGTTTTTTTGGAATTGCAGAGTATGTTGAGTGAGGTGGATGAAGAAACGATCTTGTTAAAATACTTGGATATTGCTACAGTGGATGAGCTATATACATCATTAAAATCCACTTTTAACATTATTAAGAGAGATTCCACTTTCACTACAGATCGTACAGAGCATAATGTGGATGCCATGAGAAAGGCTATAGTACAATGGCTGGTGGTTCAAAAACGAGTTATAATCAAAGATACAATCATTGGAAGTTTAAGCCTAGATGATGTTAATGTAGTAGAATAGGGACAATTTGGATTTCACATTATAGTATGCCGCTTTTGTATTGTGGACATTGGCAAAAAAAAATCTATTATTCGCTTTTACTTTATTAAAATCACTTTTAAAATAAAGTATTCTTTTATTATTATTTATATCAAAGATATAAAAATGTCATTCTATGAGATTGTGTTATATCATTATATGTCTCCTATATGCTAAGTTGTATGATAAAGTTACTACATAGATGTTATATGTTATAATTTCTTATATGGTAACTTTTTCGATGAAGTTACTATATAGATTATTTCTATTTATGAAGTTACTATATAGTAAATTTTTTAGAAAGTTACTATATAGATAGTTATGATAATCAACTTCCTATATAGTAAGCTAACCAAAAAAAGCTTTCTATATAGTAAATTAACTAGAAAAATCTTTCTATATTGGAAACTATCTTTCTAGATTGGCAATCTAGTAAAGTTTGATTTTTCCTATATTAGACTCTTTCTAGTTATGTGGAAATCTAACTAGAAAATTCTCTTTTTTTCCTATATAGTAAGTGGTTTAGAGTTTCTTGTGGTGGTTCGGTTGTGGCCCACTATCGTGGTAGGCGAGAGGAATCGGTGCTCGTTCATGTTGAGGTAGGGATAGGCACGCTGATTAGCAAAAGCAACGCTTTCCGAAGGAAGATGGCTAATCAGGTGAGCTCACGGAAATCTCCTCCCCATTCATCCCAGCAACGCTCATAAATTGACAATGAAGAGAAGATAGAAATGATGAGGAAAAAGCTTTTCAAACCTATTATAAAACAATTATTATTATTCTTTTCTTAAAGCATGGTTCACTTGCTATCTCGTGTTTAATGGCCCTGGGGGTATTTCAATATCTACTTGTAGTTTGTGGACTTTGCTCTTTGTAGTGCTAATTTTATTCGAATTATCTATTTTTCTTTCTAATCATATTCTTAAACTTCATTAATTTATATCCCCATCCCTTCCATTTCGCTCTCCCGTATCTGAGATTTTCAATTGTACATGTAATTGAGCATTAACTAAGCTTATCATACACACATGCACATGCACACACACCCATACATGCATGCACATACACACCTCCCCACACATATGCAACATGATGCGCCATACATGCTTGCATGGTAAGGCTTCCACCATACTTGAGTAAGGCAAAGCAAAGAGAAGTAAACAGAAGGTCAAAATGTAAAGAGATGGAGAGAGGAACACCACAATGATTCATTTGCATTGTATTTCCCTTTGCCCTTCATTCAAATGCCCCACGTGTTGATATATGTCTCCTTATCAACACATGTATAAATTCTATATACCAATGAGGAATATGTTGATAGATAACCGGATAGTTTTTCCAAAAAATAGAAGAAACTCCACAATCTACCATTTTTTTTGGGGAATGTTGGGGAGCATTGAGTTAGTATTTCCTCAATCATGTGTACTACTAGTGTTGTTTTAGCCTTGACCATCATAGTCTCAACTTGGTAGTGACATGTAGAGTCTCCATATGTTCTTCTTAGGATTTTTAAAGGTTGATCTTCTATCAATTATGATGATGGGGAAAATAATTTTTCAACTAATACATGTGATAATTGGCTGATGTTTGAAAATTCATGGTGCATGTGCTATTGGGCCCAACTTCAAATACATGTACATCTCCAATGAATTCTCTAAATAGTCATTAGGAATGGTGTTGTTTTCTCTCCTTTACATCTAGAACCATGAATCATCCTAAAGGCTACTCCTTCCCATAATGAAATTTTTGCATCCTTTAAGATGCAATATTGAAGGTACCATTTTTACATCACAGAAGCTAACAGATTGTTTAAAAAAAGCTAAGCAAATAAGACTCAAAACCAAGAATATAATGATCCCTAGTATTGAGTATAGAATGTGAGATTTGGTGGAAAGGTTTTTGAAAATGAGTTGGGAGATCTCAAAAAGATTCTAGAAAAGTGACACTTGGAAAATATTAATTTGACTATGCATGACATCTTTTTAGGGGAAAATGACCCTTTTGGACAAGGGAGGTCCCCTTGGTTCCCCTCACCAAAAATAAAGAAGCAAAAAGAAGAAGAGATCACATATTGGATGGCCAGAGGGATCTCACCTAACATGGGTCCTTTTGAGGAGTAAAAAGTAAAAATGGAAGTAATAGGTGGGGGACAAGCCTATAAGTAGAGAGTCCAAAGGGAAAAAGGAATGGATAATATATGGACACCACCATCTCCAATAGTCCACCTTAAATCTTTCAAATTTAGAAAGATATCAACTCTTAATATATATAAGCCTCTTAGATTAGTATTATTATCTTTATTCAACAACACCTATCAATATTTTCCTTGAAGATTAGGTTACCTAGGATTCTACTTGGATAGCATTTACATAATATTAACTAAAATGCACTCGTTTGTAGCAAATGCAGTCTTCTATATTTCTTAACACTAGTTAGGTAATGCAATAGTATAAAAGAGTGACATTTCTAAAGTTTACAAGTATCATTTCTAAGGTTACCAAAAGTTCATATCTTTATTAGAAGTGTGTTTTCATATTTCATATGTAAGCAGGCATTCATATGACCAAAAGTTATATATGCAAGAAACACAACGCTATAAATTCATGACAATACATTGTAGTGAGATGATCCAAAACACGATCCTATCATATAGTCTTAGCATAATCTTTTGTGATTTACAACACTTCAATTGCAATGTGCTTGCAATTGATTTGCAAAGATAGATTTTGTTACACAAGTTTGAATTGCATACAAATATTTGGTACTATGCAAAAATAGTTATACAAACTAATTTTCATTTAGATTATACACGTTTGAATGATGTTGCAAAACGTAGCCATAAAGGGTAAACTTCAAGTGGGGGTAGATGATTCGTAAAGGTAATTAAAAATGTAAATAGAATTGAGCTACCATAGGACCCACATTAGTACTAGTCTATTAGGTTAAAACAAGAGCAATAGGCACTTCGATCCATTGCAATGATGAGATGATCTTTGCAAGTATCTATCTTGTCTACATAGAAGAATAAGCCAGCTTGTTCATTTGGTTTCCCATTATAGAACATATAAAACTCTTACATGAACTATTATTATATGATCATCTTTTAGCACAAGGTTATGACATCCACTAAAGGGACCAAATGATTATGTTTTGACCTCTAGATGAGCCCATAATAACATCTACTTTGCTAATATTACAATAGCATGAATTTTCGTACAACTGCTTATAGGAGTTCAACCTAGTATTGTACGCATGATTAGTTGGCACAAAACTCATGTTCAATCGATAACATTTGTGTTGGTTTTTTTTTTGGGTTCTTTTGTTGCTATGCTTTTAGTTTAACCAATGAGCTTGCCACATCGAGCACCTTAGCATTTCTAGCAAAGTCCTTTCCTAGGATTTTGCTTCTTCTTTGTTGTTAAACTATTTCTTCCTATATTAGGTAAAATAGGATCCACAACCAGTCAGATGTTGCATTGCGCAATATAGAAGCTGTTAACTTGGTTATATTAGCAAGACGAACATCTTGTTAATGTATGAGAATGCCAATAACATTATGAGAGGATGCTCCTTATAACATGAGTACGGTCATTGTAAAAAAGTGTAATACCTTTTGTGATGGGCGTTTAGTACTTCTTGTGATGGTTTTTTAGTGGTGGAGACATCATGATATGAAGAACGATAAAGTTTGCAACGTGTGCGATGGGAAGAGCCTAGGAACATAGGATAATGCCAGAGTCACCATTCCAAAAGGTTACAAGGACTCTAGTACGTCAATCGAGATGGAGAACAAACATCCCTTCAAGCCGAAGGAGTGATGAGCGCCTATTCGTGAAAGTATAGGATGTAATTATCAAGGCGTGTGATGAAATAACGCTAGACGATAGGCAGCCATGAGAGAGTGGTAATTATATATATCAGGAGAGAACCCTTTCGACCAATTACAAGTCCCTTCTTCTGAGATCGGGGTGGATTAGCGGATCGTTATATTCCTCAAAGTCCCCAAGGCCAACCCAAGAAAGGCTTGCTGAAAGAAATCCAAAAGGATGGGCGGCCTCCAGCTGGCGAGCTGGCGGGTGTTAGCTGTAGTATTGTTTCCTGTCATGCTCTGCAGCTCCATGGCCGCGGACGTACTGACAGACCCGGTGACGGCTCGGAGGTACAAGTTCGAGGTACAGTTATACTCTCTCTCTCTCTGAGGTGCCTCTCAGTGAGAAAGCTGATCAAATCACATTACTTAATCGTCTTAACACCAGTTTTTATCACCGCTACTAATCATGAATATTGCTGCAGTAGCTCTGAGATGCACTGTTCATTAGAGAGCTCTAAATCCCATTCCTCAATATTCTTATTTATAACACGAGTGAGTTCTGATCAGCGCTAACGAAGACTGCCATTGATCATGATCGCAGATCGCATACATGAACGTGAGCCGGCTCTGCCACAGCAAGGCGATCGTGGCGGTGAATGGGCGGTTTCCGGGGCCCACCATCTGCGTCCGCGAAGGGGAGCGTGTGATAGTGGACGTTTTTAACCGCCTCCCCGACAAGAACATCACCATTCACTGGTAGAGCAACATCCCTGATCCCCTCTGATCTATTTCTGCCTTATCGATGCAACCGTGATCCCGGTCTTTCTTTCTCGCAAGAAGTTTTCCCCTATAGTGTTCAACATTGTGAGCTTCTCCTCGGGAGGCACCTCATGCCTAGCTAGGCGCGGTTGGGAGCATGGAGCTCCCGGCCTTAACCTACCTAGTGCCTTCCAAGCAAAAGCTCATCATGTCGTCGTAATTCATAATGTGGGAATTTTAGTGGAAGTTTGTCTAAAACTAGTCATGTCTTTCAAAATGAAAGCTAGGCATGCGGTTGGGAGAATGGGGCTCTCGGCTGCCTCCCAAGCAAAAGATCATCATGTAGTCGTAATTCACAATGTGGGAATTTTAGTGGAAGTTTGTCTAAAACTTCTCAATGTGTCTTTCAAAATGAAACTTCCAATTTATCAAAGAGAAGTTTTGGATGCCTACACCAGATTGTGAAGGTCAAAGGGCACCTCAAATCCCATTTAAAGGGCTCTTGTGAAGCCTTGACATATATATTTGTAAGATTGACAAGGTTTACTTCTCTTCTAAAAAGCACTTATATCCCACATATGAATCCACATTTTTCAAACTCCATTGATCTGCATTTTTCAAACTCCATGGTAAACCCTCGTTCCCCCGTGCCATGAGGTAGGTATATGGCCATAGTTCCCTTGCAAGAGCTCATAATGATAAGGCCGTAACAAAATTTTCAAAGAATGGAAAGCAACTCAAACTTCTTATGTTCTAGAAAGCATATGTTCATGTTATGTGCAAGGCCACTCCTATTCTTCTAATGAAGGGTAGACCTCCTTTTGAAGGGTATGGGAATTTCCAGTTTAATTAGCTCACATAATGTGAAGGTCTTTTGGCTTCATTTTAGACCCGAGAACTAGGAGAAAATGGTTTTTAATTTCAAGTTTAGACCAAGGAGATTACAAAGGTTGGAAAAAGATTCATTGATGATAAACTTTAATTCTAACTAGTAAAACCATAAGCAAGCCATTAACTACTATAAAAGCCAAGACCTAAATGATTCAAGTAGAGCAAGCTGGTCTATTATAAACAGTTGCTCTTATAGCTAGAAGTTCAACTATGAATGTCCTTTTACCTTTTTCAACTCTTTCTTGAATCCTTCTCTTATGGTATGACTGTTTAAAAATCTCTAAAAATTCAATCAAAAGAAATCTTAAAGCTAAACATTTGTTGAAAACTTACTCTCCCCATTAAAATCATAGGACACTAGCCTCTAGGTTGTTAGAGAAGAAAAGAGTTAGCAAAACCATTCATACTTCATTGGTTAAATACTAAGGAAAGTAAGTTTGTGCCTCAATGGTGGAAGGCTTTTCTTAGAAGCAAAACCTAGAATTTTGAAAATCGATGATAGTCTAGATGACTAATATTAGATCAAGAAGGTTCATATTTTTATATAAATCTTCTCGTATATCAACAGAGTTTCTTTGGGCCATGTATATGGAGTAAATGTGAGTTTCAAATTTGAAAATGTCTAAGTTTAGCCTTTTGTGATATTTTTTCTTGGGGCCATGAATATGGAGAAAAGGTGAGATTCACAAGTTTTGAAGATATCTAATTTTAACTATTTAAGATAAAATTTTCATTCATGTGTCATGTCATACAGGCATGGTGTTCGCCAACTACGCACATGTTGGTCTGATGGGCCTGCTTATGTAACACAGTGTCCAATTCCACCAAGTGGTAAATTCACTTACAACTTCACTATAGTGGACCAACGTGGAACACTTCTATGGCATGCTCACTTATCTTGGTTGCGAGTCACTGTGTATGGAGCATTCATAATCCTACCTAAGCTCAATGTGCCATACCCTTTCCCTGAGCCTAATGATGAGGTCACAATTCTTCTTGGTGGGTTTCTTGATCATGACATTTTCTACTAGCTATAAGTATGTTTTAGAATTATGCTTAGAATGAGATAAATTCTCTCAAATAATATGTCAAATCCTCATCAATTTTTTATTAATATACTACAAGCTGAATGGCCAAACTAAGGCATGGCAAGTTAGTTAGATGCATGACTTAAATTGAATGCATAGTTTATCAAGGGTTTGGTTACAATCATTGAAATTTAACATTTTTATTGAATGGCATACACTATATACAACTCACGATAGTGTATAGATTCCCCTTTGCCCTCATCCTCACACACATACACAATAGGCAAAAAATAGTCATTGTTTTATAGTAGTGTACATGTATACTCGAATGGCCTTCTAGCTTTCAAAGTCATCCACAACAACCCTTTTTATATAATTAGAGTTAATGTGAAAGTCAAAGGGATGGTTCTTTTATTCCAATTTGTAAAGCAATGACATTGATTGAATAAAGTGCACTTCATTTGAATATTGTCTTGATACCAACACAGGAGAATGGTGGAATGCTGATGTGGAGAATGTGATCAAACAAGCCCTCCAATCAGGAGGCACACCTACTATCTCTGATGCATATACCATAAATGGACAACCAGGATTGTTCTACCCATGCTCTTCCCAAGGTGTTTATTGTTTGATCATGTATTGTTTCAATTATAAGCATATGAACTTTGTAGAATGTGCTTTTCCTTAAGCCATAATTACTAATATAATTTAATAATAACAAATGATATAAATATCAAACATTTTCAAGTTTTCCAACACCTCGTGTCATGAAGTGAACTTTGAAATAGTTAGAAAATAAGGTAAGTCTGTCATTACATGTTTGAATTAGTCCCATCAAGAGTCATTTGGAGAGCCTTTTAGAAGAGAGAGAAAATAACTTGCAACCATTGAGAAGAAGGTCCTTGTAACATCAAAACATAGCCTTTGTTATTCAAACATTGGAACATTTCTGAAATATATAATTTTCATCAATGTACAATTTGATGTCCAGTTCGATGTTTGGAGCCACCCAAAAACCCAAAAATGATCATTCAATCACTTAGATCCCACACTTGGAGTGAAAGCTATGGCTGAATCAATTGAATGTGATAAGGGATCCATCTTATCACATTGAATTTTTAGCCTCCTTTTTACTCTACTTGATCATTTTGAGTATTGGAACTCAATGATTGGATAATAATATAGGGGTTGGGTTTCTCCCGATGCAAGCGTGGTGTCAAAAATGCCAAAATCCACACCAAACTATATCTAGATGAAAATTACCATAGGACTTTTTAAAGTTCTTCCCATGATGGCATCGATGCCTTTTGCAATGGTAAAGTCTAAGGTCATGCAAATACCTTGTCAAAATCACTCTTTGCACTATGGGGCAAATTTTGTCAAATACTTATTCAATGAGAGTATCTCTCGACTTGAATCTTTTTCTGAGAGAGAAAGCGAAAGGCTTGCGAATTTCTTACGAGGCCCTATGGATGACTTCCAAAGTTTCCTGATGTCAACTAAAGATCACTTTTTGCAAATATTTTGGATAGAAGGGCCTTGAAAATGATGAAAGTTTTTCAGCACACCATAGAATGGGAAGTGGTGATTGTTGATAAGGAAGAGGGAGAGCTGGGTATCCCTACTCTCAACAAAGAGAAAGCAAAAAGGCTTCTTTTAGCTTTGGGTAGGAGAAATCAAGATGAGAAACCTTGGACCTTGATGGTCAAGCACACGAGGTCACTAAACTTCTAGGAGGTATGTGGGAGGGTACGACGAGGAGAGATTCCCCAATAAAGAGCAATTGGCTAAATCTAGGGCTATCTCTCCATTGTGCCCTTTGTGCAGCACAGAAGAAGAGACTGTGTTTCATCTCATGTGGTCATGTTTGGAAGTTAGACCCTTTTGGAAGGAGTTAAAGCAATGGGTTGAGAAATCAAGTTTTCATGGAGCCATCTCATAGTTGATCTTGTGTGGTGCTCAAGGCAAACTCAATGAAGCATCTCTTGCTCTTTGGGATGTCATATGTTCTCTTGAAATCCGGTTCATACGAAGACATAGGAACAACAAACTTTTTGGGATGGTGGGTAGGTACTGGTCTCTAGATGTAGTTAAATGTAAGCAAGAGCTTCTCTCTATCTTCAAGGGGTTATGGAGGAAAAGAGACTCTTTAGGGTCTTTTTGAAAGCTATGAAGTCGCATAGCTAGTTGGGCTATGACTCGTCACCACCTATGAGTGATTTGATGTAAATACTATTATTTTTATACAATCTAAAGCGCAATATATAAAATCATGAAAGTTTTTGCACTGAATTTGACAAGATCTTAGTGATCGCATCCATGAAACAGTTACGAAGTTGATAAACAGAAGTGTGGCTCCCAGCGTATGCTAATTGGTTCTATGGTTACAGATGTATCAGTCGTGCAGGTGATGCCGAACAAGACATACCTGTTGAGGGTGATCAATGCAGCGGTCAACAACGAGCTCTTCTTCACCATTGCAGCTCACAAGATGACGGTGGTGGAGGTGGACGCAGTGTACACCAAGCCCTTGGACACATCAACATTGGTGATAGCCCCGGGACAGACGGTTAGCGCCTTGCTATCGACCACAGGCGGCGGCCCCACATCGGACGGCCAGCAAGGTCCAGCTGCCGGGCCCATCATGCGGTTCACGATGGCCGCCTCGCCACACATAACGGCGGCCAACGTGAGCTTCGACAACACGACCGCTAGCGCCATCTTGGAGTACGTCCCGGCAGGCGTCACCATGTCTAGCGGCGGCGCCGTCACCTCTAGTGGCGCGGTAAATACTACACTACGCATCGTGCCTGCTGCGATGCCCGCGTTCAACGACACGGCGGTGGCTTCTAAGTTTAACGCCGGGCTGCGGAGCCTGGCGTCGGCGGAGTACCCCGCAGCCGTGCCGGCCGGAGTTGACCGGCAGCTGTTTTACACCATCGGGCTGGGGCGGCAGGCCGGATCGGGGAAGCTGGCGGCGTCGGTGAACAACATCTCGTTTGTCCTGCCGGCGAACACTTCCCTTCTTGAGGCGTACTACGGCCACCTGCAGCGGGGCGTCTTCACAGCGGACTTCCCGGACAACCCGCCCATTGTTTTCAATTTCACGGGGAACCCGCCCGCCAACCTGGCAACGCAGCTGGGCACGCGGCTCGCCCGGCTGGCCTTCGGGAGCCGCGTGCAGCTGATCCTGCAGGACACCAGCCTGGTGGGGACGGAGAGCCACCCCATCCACCTGCACGGCTTCAACTTCCACGTGGTGGGCCAGGGCCTCGGCAACTTCGACACGGCTCTCCACCCGGCCTCCTCCTTCAACCTCCTCGACCCCCCCGAGCGCAACACCTTCGCCGTCCCTGCTGGCGGCTGGGCCGCCCTCCGCTTCACCGCCGACAACCCAGGTACTTCCTTTTCCTCTCTCCCCCCTTCAACGTGCCAACAACCCAGGTACTTCCTTTTCCTCTCTCTCTATCTCCTTCAACGTGCCAATAGTGCTTAACACGTACCGCTTCTATGTAGTATGTAAGTGGATAATTATCGAATCCTTGTCATTACAAAACAAAAGAACGCTCCAAAAACTAATATTAATATCACACACAAACACAAACTCCAAAACACCCAAACGACGGAGCACCTCCCTGAACCAAAAGAGGGAGACCACTATTGCTCCTATATGGACAAGTAAGATAGCTCACAATCCAAATGAATATCAAAGCAATAGAACCATCCTCCTTGATGATTGCACCAACATGCAGGACCAATTGAGTGTTCAAGTGTGCAATAGCCTAAATTTCCATAAACATACCACGTGAACATAGGTCTCCAACCAAGTGATGCACAAAGCAAGATCTAAGTCGAGAAGCTCACAATTATGAGCCCAAGTTTCAGCCCCACAATGCTATTGTGTCTAGGGTAATTCATTACATTATTCTAATACAAGCCCACAAGGCTGTGTACTATTGTATTGGTTTTTGTGCACTTACTTGCTTTCTTTCATGTGAAACACTACAACTAAAACACATTTCATTCTATACAAATCATAATTTCTAGCATTTTGTTCTTCCACAATGTTTCAAGGTAACTCACAAAGGCTTAAACATAGGTTACCATATTTTTTGAGCAATTGGGCTTAGGATGGAAACCTTTTTTACACAACAACCCTTTATCTAACCTTGTGGTTGACCTTAGCAATCAAAGCTCACTTAGCTACAAGTAGTGCACAATCAAAGTTGCCTTTCACATCATCAATGTTCAAATAATGTGCCAAGTTATGAACGTGACTTCCTTTAGGCCAATAGGTCAATTCCTTGAACTCATTTCTACAACATCTAACTTTGGGTGCTTAAATCCCTCCATTTACTTGTACCTTTGAAGTTTTAACCTTTGAGTGCTAGCCATCGAGCATTAGACTCACCTTAGAGCTTCAACCAAAGATATTGAAATAAAAAGCCAAAAGGTGCTACATTGAGAATTTTTTGAACACTATATTATGTGTTCTTATTTCGATTCACTTACACCTATTTTCTTCTCATAAACTATTACTATATTAACCTAGACCTACTATATTTCACAAAATGCACTCTGACTAAAATCCACACTAACAATGTAAAGGACTCATAACCCAAATATATGTTTTCCTCATAAGTTTGTCCTTAAGAACATGTGCCAATGATGCACTCTTACATGACATGACAGCTTAGATCATTCACTCTTGAAATCCATGATACTCCTTACACAATGCACTACATATCCACACTCTACAAAGGTACTGCCTAGTAGCACTCAAAAGGGTTGAGCACAAAGAATGTAGATGAGGTCCATTATGCCTTTGTTTTCTATATGTGATATAGATTGCTCACCTTCCATACTTATATGGGATCTTTAAAGCATTAGAAAATTTTGTGTGTGTGTGTGGCATGTACATGTATGGCATGTGCATGCATGCCTACACACATGCATGCATTTGTGCTCATACACACATGCACATGTGTGTACCCAAATAGACTAATGCAAGGCAGAGAGGGGAACTCATCTCCCCCCCCCCCCTCCCCCCTCCGCCCAACCTTGCTCCTTTCCCTCTATCTCAAAGAACATCATATGGCCAATAAGGTTAATTGGTAGATTAGATTATGGCATGTTTGATCATTTGTTAATGAATTGATTAGAGGAAAAGCCATTTTCTTTATTTATATGGCATGTTTGATCATTTATTTTTAACATACATGCTCATAGGGTGGCTTTGGGATTGGTGGTAAAATTCATAAGTCTAAAAAAGTAAATGTTCAGTCTTGATCAAGCAAACATGATATAGGCAAATTCAACATGAAAACGTGGTGCATTCACATTTAGATTATAGATCTAAAACTTTAAGAGTTTATTCAACCTATGAGGTGTATTGGGATAAATAGGCCATTAAAAATTGTTTCCTTGGACAATGATATTTTAGTCACATGAACATTGTTAGTTTATAGGACACTTGAATGTCTTTGGTCTTGGAGGGCACTGAAGTGTACACGACTAGTGTTAAAAACAGAAAGCCATCTAAAACAAAACAAGATTGATTATGCCAACATGCTAGATTGGCTATCCAAACATTTTATCTACACAACTTTACATGTATATAAACAAGAATTTTGTAGCTTTTTCTCATTGGATTGGTAGTTTCCATATTGAAGTTCCAAAATCCAACTATCTCTTTATGGCAGGAATTTGGTTGATGCATTGCCACTTAGATGTACATACAAGTTGGGGTTTGGATATGGCTTTCATGGTGGAGAATGGTGAAGGGGTTGACGAGATCCTTGTTCCACCACCTAAAGATTTTCCTTTTTGTTAACGACATAAATTCAACATTGAATCCAAATTTATGATTGTATTCTCAAACTATTCAATCATTGATGGTGTTCCTCTTTCTTTTCACATTCTTTTTCATTGTTTAGATAGCCTATATTAATGTATGGTGATAATGAAAACTTTTATTCAAACTATTGATTGCTGCATTATAGATAACCAATATCTTATTATTAGTTGTTTTTTCCCTTTCAACTTTAAGAACATAAATTTATCAAATATAGTTTTTGTATCTTGGCCCAAACATGATAACATTGTTCACTTTATCTTGAATCATCATGTGGAGACTCCATGTAATCAATCCAAGCTTAATTTTAATTAGCCTACAAGTTCAAATATTCACCTATACACAAATAAAATAAATGTTGATTGTTTTTTAAGACATGGTAAGTATTTTATTTGATAGTGGGCCATACAGCAACTATTTTGCACTCATATGAGAGACATTACAAAGTGGCTTGGTGCCTATGAGGCCGTTGGGGGTGGGGGGGGGATGGGATGATGTGAATCCACTATCAACTAAGATTTAAAGCATATAAATTTGAGAACAAGTGTATATGAAATGAAGATATGGCATGAAAATCAAAACACAATGTGCCAATCAAATAGTGATATTTTGAAGGAATTCGATGGCTTAGAAATATTTTCCATACACGATAATCATGAAAGGTAAGAATCCTCAAAATCAAACATGATGAACCTAGGAGACTTCAAACTGCCACCATCGATATCAGCTCGATATCAAAATTTTGGAAAATGTACCTACATCCATTCACAAATAAAATCTTAGTAAAAATCTAGGATACTATTGTAATTTGTGGGATTTCATATGTAAAATTCCTAAACACTTTTTATTGATGTCATTGATCATGTTAGTTAACAAACCTACATATCTTAGTTCAACTAAATTTAAAGTATATAAATGAGTTTGCTAAAAGACTAACTATTTAAGAAGAAATTAAACAAGGAAATTTCACTTCTTCTTAAAGCCATTGTGATCTAGAAAAATACAAAGAAAAGGCAAAAACATCATGGAGATTATCATATCATAGATTCATAAGACCAACAACCAATAGAATAGTAGTTCTTATACCTATTTTGATATGAAGCAATGTGGTTGTGCTATTTTGGGGAGATATATTTGAGATATTTGGACTAGTAATTTATAACAACAATATTACTTAGCAATCCTCATCTTTTGGTGAGTCTTACCCCTTTTGTTACCATTAAGAATGAGTGAATCCTTGGGCTTATCTTAGAGTTAAAAACCTTTACTTTAAACCCACCAAATGAGTAACAACTCCTAAAGACTCCATATTATAAAGAAAGGTAGAATATTATAGTCCAATTACATTTACTACAACATATATTGATTCAACTCAATCTTAGTTTAACAATTTCTATGTCATTATTGAGATCTAATAGTGAGCTTTATTATAATCATTAGGAAAGAAATGAACTAAAAAATGCACCTTTTATCCCCTCCCCTCTTTCCTTCTTAAAACAAGGAAAAGAGGAGACAATAATAGTAAAATAATCCCCTTCTCTCTCCACTTTTACAATCTTCTTTTGCCTTTCTTATATTATGCACAAAGGATTTGCTCAGATTCCTTCCTTCTCTAGATTCAAGAACCCTTTTTCAACCAAATTTTATAATAAAAAAGGAGTTAGTTACAAAATTGTGATGCTTAGTTTTCAATGCAAAATGATTACTAGATACAAAGTAATTGATATTTCGATTGAAAATGAGAAAAATGAAATTTTAGAAGTTCCTTTTAAGATATTTCGAGGATTTTTTATATTCTAGCTTTTGGTCAAAAAACAAACCTGTTGATCAATTTTCCTATTTTTAAACATGTTTTTGGAGGTAAAATTGAAATTTCCAAAATATAAGAATGCTTGGATACCCCTACTCTCTAAGCCATTTTCCCCCAACTCTTTACTCTCTCACGGCTCTACTATGACCTCTTCTCTATGATTATGCAACCTTCATTAACACAGAGAATTACTTACACCACCTTGCTCATAATCACTCATCCATAACCATCATATGCAATCTATCTATGTCTGTCTATCTATCCTTCCTCACTAAGCTACCTCCTTTAGCTTGATACCTTTATGTGCTTCTTTGTGCATCTCTACTCTATCTCTTGAGAAAACCAAGTAGGCTCCCCATTTCTATTAATATATTTGTGCATCCCCTCCAATATATCTCCATATAGACACCAAATTGACTATTTTCATTAACCTCTTTTTGTATCTATCTCAGTGTCTCTACATGTGTTTCTCTAGTTTATCACTGTAAACTTAATAGCCCTATTTGTATTAACACGTAAATGTGTCACTTGGATTCTTTCCACTCTAACTCTCTATATATTAAATCTCATATTCTCATTAGCATCTCTATCTAATCAATTCATATACATGCAATTGGGGCATAAGTAATAAGTAAAATGAACACATGAAAGAAGAAGCCGCATATTGAGGTAGAGGTCAAATATGCCCCATCGTTTAAAAGGGCCCATGATATCAGTGACAACCCTTGGGTTCTTTACAATTACAGTCAGATGGGATTGAAGCACATGGACTTGTGGGTTGAGGGGGGGAATCTACATAAATGTTTCCCTAACCAATAAACCTCCAACTTTCTCAAGAGTCACAAATTCTTTTAAGTATGTATGTGAGGGTAATAATGGGTTTCTTAGTTACACTAAGTAGCTCAATGATCAGGCATTCAAAGTGCTTATAACTTGCCAACCACAAAACATTGTCATGATGTGATCATTGCATATCAACTTCATATACAATAGCTCACATGACAAGTGGTGTAGTTGAATGAGACCACAATTCAACAAAATAATTAGATTGTCACAATGCAGGACACGATTTCGGCTACATTGAGTATCTACTAGCTAAAATGCAGTCTTGGACAATGCCGCTTTACAGTCTATGAATGGACCACCTCCTTCTCAACCTAACCCAGCTTTCTCTAGCCGCCCTAAGAGAGGTCATCCGCCTCATCATCCCCACAAGAAATGCAAGTGGAAGCCATGTATAATGACCTTGAGAGAAATTAGGAAGTATCAATGCTCTTTTAATCTCATCATTCCAAAGGCGAGTTTCTCAAGACTTATTCGTGAGTTGTTCAAGACCTCTACCACACAAAAAGAAAGAGGTGGTATTTGGCATAGGATTAGAATAGACTAGATCACTTCATATAAGAATGTCTTCATGCTCTGCGATGTATTGCAGAGGCCTTTTTGGTAGACTAATGACTGATGCTCAACGTTATGCAATGCATGCAAAACACATCATCACTGTAACTCCTAAGGACTTTCAGCTTGTAAGAAATCTTCAAACACAGAAGAATGCATTCGTACCAATGATATGAATATACTTTGTAATGTTATATTTTTGGAATAGTCTTCTCCTTGTATGTTAGACATGTAATTATGTCCCAGTATAAAACCGTTATACTTGCCTAAAAATATGAATAAAATTTTTCTATCCTCCTTCACTCTCAACTTTAATGTGCATCCTTGCTGTAGTTTCTGCTAACACTATCAATTTCAATAGGAAAAACATGTAAAAATTGTCCATTTCTCATTGCAGAATGTATTCTTGATATCTCTATATAGTCTATGTGATGCAAAGTTTCTAACAGCCAGTAATTGCAATGTTTAGTTTTTGATTATTGATCCTAATTTTGGTGTAGGATAATTCTAAAAATACCAGACTATATCGGAATGCAACAAAACTTCACATGCACACCTATTAGACTCTTGATGCCTTTGTATAGTCCATGTGGTGCGAAGTTTTTAAGGGCCAGTAATAGTAACATTCATTTCTCAATTATCAATCCATCCATAATTTTGGTGAATGATAATTTTAAAAATATCAAACTAGATTGGAATGGGATGAAACTTCACATGCGTACATGTTAAGTGGACAATAGTCTTTTTTCTTTAGTAAAAAAAGTCAGGAGACCCCTTGTCTCTGAAGTGTAGTGTCTTCAAACGCCAGACTTCGGACAAGGGATCCCCTTAACCACCCAAAAAAAATCTAGGCTAGTGCTCTAGTAGCCTCAATCTTTGACCATTGCTTTCAACATGGAAAGTAGATATAAAGTCCATTTTAGAATCTAAGTTTTTGAATATAACAACACAAAAACGATTACCAAAGCAACTATCACACTCGGATAAGAGAATTTAAGGAACACCATGATGCATAAAGATTATGCTAATGAAAATCTTGAGAAACAATTAAAGTTTTTTGCATGGAATAGAATGAGATTTCTTGCCAAACCTATCAGTAATGGTCCAAATCATATTATTATGGACTAAAGTAGTTAGCAGACCAATGATAGACCAGTAGGGATGGCGTTTACTCCTCTATATTTTTTTTCATGAGTGCTACAGCACCATCATATCTTGGAAAGCCAAAATATTTTGTATACTTTGTAACTCTAAAATAAATAAATAAATAAATATACTTATCTCATGCGATATGCACTCCATTCAATTAGTTTAAGTAAAGTTATTTTATTTTGTTTCTTGAAATGCATGGTTCTTATTTTTTATTTAATGTATGTGTGCATCAATAGTAGTAATAGATATAGATATGAGTTACGTTATCATCTACACATGATTGTGAGTATAAGTACTACATGTTGATATAATTAAATCAAATTATGTTAATGTATATAAATGTGCCATTAACGTACTGCACTTTTATTCAATGAATATTTATTTATATGGAAAAATCAAAATATCTTATACTCATCAAGAAAAATACATGTGATATGATAATGATGACAAATACAAAGATCCGATAGCCAACAAGAACTCTCATGCATTCCTTGGCTTTTTCATTGGTGGAGAGGAGGGGCTAGCTTGTGATGGAAATATAAGTTCCATCTTTGCTTAAAAATTGGTATGCTTCTTTTCCAGCTCTTTCTCCAGGAGAAGCAAATTTGATACTTTTTCAAGTTCACCTAAAGTAGCAAGCACATACATTGCTCCACCATGTGCTTAGTCAAATAGTTAGAGAAGCTTTGATCGCTTTACTAATACCACCTTCTCCAAGCTAGATGTTGGAGGTATCACTTGAAAAGGTCCAAACTTGGTTAGCATACAAATTTTCATGATTGTTGTGGAATACTACTAAGTTGCAAATAAGGTTGTGAGTATACTCCTTTAGAGCTAAATCCTTTCATTTGATCCGCATGTCGAGATCCTCCTTGTCTCAATGCAAACTCATCTAAATACAATATATCCTTAATGAAACAGTCAAATCAAATAACATGATTAGTAACTGACTTAGAGTTATCAAAATGTGATGAAACTTGACTACCATAGGGTGCATCGGGCCCCCTGAGACATTGATAAAATCTTGGTAAAAAATACTGCCTACTAAGAAAGTGGTCCTAGACACAAGATAGTGGAAATCTTGGCAAAAAATGATGCTTGTAGCTAGCCTATCATGGCATCTGAGACCACTTTCTTGGTAGGAAAAGTGGTTCCAGATGCTAGACTTTGGACATGGCAGTTGTAGGCAACACTAGGAAAGTGGCCCCAGATTCTAGACTTTAGACAGGATAGCTATATGCATTATTTTTTACCAATATTTTACTGGTGGAGTCTAAGGGACTCAATCACCCTACAATCAAGTTTTGTCGCATTAAAATATATGGTATTTAGAAATCTCACATTTTCCAAATCATCTTGTATCTTTGTTTCCTCGTGTGTCAATGAGACACCTCTCTAGGCAGAGGGATCCAAAACTCCTTAGTAGGAAGTTGGGGCCTTCGTCCAAACATATTGTGGCCTTAGTAGAAATTTGGGGCCTTGGTCCAAACATATTGTGCTATAGCACTTCAAACTTATCATTCAGCATAAGGTAATATTCTTCAACCAAGGTAATTTACTCTTGTGTTGCTATGATGGCACTCACTGTATCTAAGCTTGTGCCATCATATCTTTGAGCCTCTACCATAGTTAGATGCATATCCATGTAATCATAATCAATGAGTTCTTCCATTGAATAATGGACTAGGATGGAGAACAACTCTTCTTTCTTCATTGTCAAGTATTTCCACAAATGTGATAGAAGCAAGTATTGGATACCATCTCTTACAATGGACAAGGAGACAAGGTCGACTTGTGGCTCTTCTGAAGAGGATGGCATTGTGAGTACCAACCCTTGCTCCATCACCACCTAATGTTCCTCTTGAATATTTATTGGCCTTTTAATCGGCACTTCTTCCTTGTATGTGATAGCATCAACTTGTGAAGTTGTATCTTCATCGTCACTCTCCTCTTCGATGGATGTATCCAATGTAAGGAGGTAAATCACCAATGCACAATCACGCTCTACGAGCTTCAAAGGTACTATACCTAGTGCATTGTCCATGGGAATAGTGCATACTCTATGTGAAGGATCCATGTGGGCCAAACACCTATTTACCACTTTTAGGTGATCTTTCCTTGCCTTGAAATACCATGAGCTATTCCAAAGGCATCCAAGTCATGTCAGATCCCTTAGTGGGGTATGTGCTCGGGGGGTTCATTATATATATATTCTCTATATAACGTGCGTTCATGGCCTATTTATAAATATCCTAATTTGTGATTTTTTCTTGGATAAAACTAATCCTTTTCTATTCAATTTGTAAGTAACCCCTTTATATGACACCCTTCTATATATAAAAATTATATAAATTTGGTGTTTTAAAAATCCCTTATTTTGAACTCACGTTATATATATATATATTCATGAGTGACCCCCTGAGGGTATGTGCAAGTGGCCACAATGGCCATAAGGACTTCCAAAGCTTCAAGGAGAGGATCTCAGTGGTTAGAGCACTTATTCAAAGTTGAAGTTCTTTGAGCATGGTGCGCAGATCGGATGCCGTAAGCGCGTGTAGTGAGCGTCAAAAGGTCCCCAAGAAGAAAAAAACTCTACTTTTTGCACACAAATCAATGTAGAAAGCTTGCATGACATGAACAAGAGACCAATTGGGTGCAATCTCCCCCCATGCCTTGTGTGAGCGCTCCACAAAGCAATATTTCATATATTAATCATCTTCAAGCTCAAATAATAGCCCAAATTACAAAATAGCATGCTTTAGCTTTTGAGTTTGCTTTTGTGCGAAATAGAATTAAAGCTAATGGGCGCCCAAGAAGTCAGGCATACCCAAATACAATGTCCAAATACAAATATCTAAATCGTGCGCTATCCTCCAATACTTTCCACTGCCACCACTGCTATCTCTACACATCAACTGAAGCATTCACAATTGTTAGTAAAATAATACAATTAAACCGACAAAAGTGAATACCTAGCAGTCTTCAGCTACATAAATAAATTGGTTAGAAATCAATCCTAACCTTAATTTATCACGAGTGCACATTCTAAACTCATAAATGTTTATTAATTTGAATATGTATTTTACGAAATCACCTGCTATGGAATCACCCATGTATATATAAAATTAATAAAACACTCGAAAAGGATAGGCGTCCCCATCGACTTCTCGCACAAAGAATCCACTTTGTGTATGAGCCCCGGTAATAAAAGTTTACGGAATCCACCGTAAAACCTCACGGAATCCACTGTGGCACGGAATCCACCATGTAATATGCCTCTTGGCATCATACCCCCGGGGTGGGATAGCAATTGTCCTCAATTGCTATTACCTCAATGTGGAGCTAACAGAGTGGGGAAAGCATTTAAGTCTCTAGCGTGCATCCATTGGGCCTCTTCAACAGGATGGTTTTTAAACTTGACCAAATATCTAGAGTATCTACGGCGAGTTCTAGTGGTCATAAAGTCATTATCTATAATAGTTTCAGGCTCAAGGATTTCAGTCTCTTAATCTAGCAAAGGTGGGTTTTCATAGACAGGGTGTACAGGTAATTGGCATCTAAAGGGTCGTAATAAATTGATATGAAAGGTGTTGTGGATTTTCCAATGTTGTGGTAGTTCTAGTTTAAATGCATTGTCATTGATTTTGTGTATGATCTTCACTACAAGATATAGGCCTTATATCGACGTTTAAAGCGACGAAAATGCAAATAACAAAATTTTTCCCCATCGTCGCAAAAAGCATCGTTATTGGCGATGCCATAGAGCAGTCAATATTGGCATCGCTATCAACGTCAGTATTGGCGTAGCAACGCATCGGTATTGGCGTTGCTACGCCAATACCAACACTGATAGCGACGGTTTGCGATGTGTATAACGATGCTAATAACGATGCGAGCAGTAAAATTTGCAACGCTAATAGCGACGGTAACAGGGAAAAAAAAAATTTGTGGCAGGGCAGCACATATAGCACTGTGTGGTTTATGAGAGCCATAGAAAATAGTTTCTGCACTACTATGTACAATGCGCTTGCAAACAAAAACAATGTATACTGAAATTATAAAACTGATACATGAAATAAATACATAATCCAATAAAAAGCGATTGGTACAATCATGACAGGATATCACTAATATATAGAAAATGTCTACATAGATCAAGCGACTCAAAAATAAAGGTGTGTGAGCTCGCATCCTCGTCCCCTGAAAGCTCGTCCCGCCACAAAGGAGCATCGAACGAACTCTGCAGAAAAAGAAACAACACATCAGTCCACCATACAATAATGCATTCAAATATCTCATGGTAATTACGGACAAGAAAGATGAGTGACTTACAGGGCCGCCGCGTCTATACAATCGGTTGATCAATGCAGTGAGACCGTGCCTCTCTGCATATCGAGTCTCAAGGCCATTCGGATCGCGATTTGTAATGGAGTGTTGCAAAGAAAAAAAAATGCTAACTGTTAGAAACATGATTGTCAATACAAAGAATATTTCAAAAAAATAAACAAGCAAAACAAAAGAAAAACTTGCAAAGTCCTCCAAATATGTCCTGTGGCCGCCACTCCCAAGATGATGGATCACTCCGGCCTCGAGTCGTACCCTCACCGCCTCGCGCTGCTGACTCCAACGCCCTGGAGAATCTGTAGCCTCCTTCCTCAGTCGGCGCCAGTCGTCTGCATCTAACCACTCGGGCTTTGCAGTCTCACTCTTGATTGTCTTGCATGCGTTGGATCGTCTATGTGGCACGTATACACGCATGCAATCCATCATCCAGCCCGTAGAGAATCTATCTACTGCGGCTGGCACCGGAAACTCCTCGTGCAAGGATACTACTATGTAGTCCTTGCTCCCCTCTGGTATGTTCTTCCAATGATCCAAGACGTTATGCCGAAAAACTTTTTGGCACAACTCTCTTATGAGAGCCATCACCCTCCTCCCCTCATCATTCATGATGATGGCTCCTGACCTACTATCGACTAGATATCCATAAACCCCTAGAGTCTACCTAAGATGGGTCCTCTCCCATTTGCGTCCATGCTCCTGGGCATATCCAAGTGACCCCTGTGCATCCGGTGTACTGACGAGGGTAATATCTCTTAGAGTGGCACCCACAGGGGTGCCACCTGCTAACAACTACGCAAAAGCCGGAGTAACTGGAGTAGACGTCCCCACAGGTGTGACAAATCTTGGAGGTGACGCAGCTCCAGCTGAATGACGAGACGGAGACACCACATCCGTGTCTCCACAGCATCCATGAGAGCGAGGAGTCGCACTTGTATCCCGTGTCGACCGCGGGCTCACTGCCTCTGTATCTCTGCAGCATCCCCCTGATCCTGATGCACTCTCTCCCTCTGGCCCAAGTTGTGAGCGTCGAGCTCTTCTGCTCGGAGTCGAAGCATCCGATCGTGCTGAAGCAGACCTAGCAGAGCGCCCTAACGAAGACCGAGACAGCTCCTGGTCTGCCATCTCTTTGAATCTGGTGATCTGGTCTGGAGACATGCGCGCGAAGATGTCCTGTAACTCCTCATTGCTTATCCCTCGACTCATCCTGAAAATGTCACCTATACAGACAAAAAATGATGTTAGAATAATCAATTTAAATCATACAAAGCACAACAATATAAATCATTTAAAAAAAATCTCACTTAAAATGCATATCTTATATATCCTTATAAGCGATTGGTCAACGAATTGAGTAAGTGGATGCTTCAAGTATGAAGTATCCTATGGTCCCATGTTAATCTCTTGACATAACTCCGCATACACTGGAAGGTCGATAGACATGTCACCACAAAAGAATGAGTCCACCTCGTTCTCAAAGAAGAATTCTTGGACTCCTGTATTTCCATCATTGTTAGCCGATGCTGGCTCCAAGCTTTCGACGGCCTCCACCCCTTGCAATATTGACCCCTCTATTTGCATATTATCTTCATCTATGCTCGAAACATTGCTTTGATCATATACTCTCGCACTTCGGGGAGTTGAAGGTATAACATACCACCATTGAGGTTGTCGAGGGTTTGGATAGAAGATTACCTGTTCACAAACACGTATAGGAGAGTTTAAACCATTGTAACATAAACCACGTCGTAAGACAATTAGCAAGCAAATGAGTCCATGCATCTGTTCACAATGGGCCGGCAACACAAAGGTGTCACGCAAATCTGTCCATTTTTTTTCGGAATCTATTTTGAGAAATCCAGATGGACCTCGTCGAACTATTGCTCCAACTCCTCTAAGTACCACTTTGAACCACTGCATATTGAATAGTATCATGGAGAAGCTATGGTAATCCACCGTAACAATACTTTGCAAGTTCCCAAAATACTCCATCTCATCCACAACCATGTTTGGATCCATTGCTCGTTGCTGGCTCTCTTGCTTGAACCTTGCCATGACACCACAGTCCATTGTGGAGCGCATTTTGTCAATGTGCTCCACGCGAGAATGTCGTCTGCACGACCACGCTGCACTATATATTTTGTATTGTACATTGAAACACTCAAATTAGATGTCTTATATAAAATTTAGATACAATAGATTCTAAACCCCTCATCACCTTTGGACTACATCCCCTCAAGAATTCTCACTTCTCCATTGAGACCTCTGTCCCTTCGTGAGACGCTGTGGTCAAGGCTCCATGCAACCATCGCATTGACATAAACCGCGGCATCTCCTCCATGCCTTCGGGATATCGAATCGGTCGATGACGCGTACTACGTCAGAATTCAGCTCGCATTTCCTCTCGATCTTGCCTAGCGATCTTGCACTTGGCGAGCCACGTTGTCGAAGGGTTTTCGAAAGCAAAGTCGCGACCACAGAGGACCTTGATAAATTTCAGGATAGAAGATCAATCAAGCAAGATCAGGTTATACTAGACAACTTATCATTCTCTAGGCTCTCACATTTAGCATACATATCAACAAGAGCATCTTCATCTAGCAAACTGTAAGCAGGTCTTTCTTTCCTATACAACCCTGTATAAGGCAAAATACAACGCGAGAAGAGACATTATGCCCTTGCTGGACCATGCAGTCCATAGATTGCAATGTATAAGAGAGTTGTTCTTCTTAACAGAATTTCCTGCATGTATCATGTCATCTTTTCTGCAAGACACCGTGATTTCATTCTGTTATGTTTAAACTTTTCCGACCTAACCAGTCATGTAATTCTGCATTCTAACTTTTACATCCTTGAGAATCTTTCCTGCTTCTGTTTCAGCACCTTATCCGTCTACACTTATGATTGTTTTCAAAGAGCTTATTGCCACAAAAGTTTTCCTTCTCTGCATAATAGTTGTTTTATTATGCTTATAAATATAACAGGGCATGGACACGTCCCTAATCAGCTTGATTCACCACCTTCTGATGCAGACATCCACCTTAAGAAGGTCAGTCATTGCAGCCCGATGATGAATTCCTCATGGACTCCGAGATCAACCGTCGCATCCTCACTGACACCTCCAGATACATCAGCTACGACGCCCTAAGTGCAAACCGCATCCCCTGTTCCACAGCGGAACGCTCCTACTACAACTGCCGTGGATCTGCACCTACAAACCCTTACACTCGCGGGTGCAGTACAATATCAAAGTGTCAACGTGACACATCGTAGACGCCTGTAGCAGGTGTGGTAACGTTGTTGCAGATTGCAGTAAGTTGAATGTGATGGGTAATTGGTGAAAAATCTCCCCTTTCCCTTCCGTAGTTCCCTTCGAAGTTGCAGAGATCCCCTCCGATTGATCGTCTTCCTTATGATCAACTTTTTCTTATGCTTCCCTTCAACTCGACACCCTGTGTAGCCTTTTTGGAGCTTAGACCTTCTTCTTCAGCTTTCGTCCTGGTTTTCAGCTTTCAGAAGGTGTCAGAACGGCATGGCATCGTCGATGAGGTGAAGGTGTTGCGAAGGATGATGCGATCGATCAGTCAATCGATCTTCAGTCACAGCTCAGGTCTCCTGCGTCGTCAGCCTTGAAGCCCCCGAACTCACACTAGACATTCAATCTCTCCACCTCTCCGTCTTCGACATAATGATCAGCTATACAGAGAGTGATGTCAGAAAGGTTTCGAGAGGCCGACGGCATCGACAAGCTCAGAGAGACATTCCAAAAAATGATTTGCCGACAAAGCGATGGCATATGAAGGACCTGAAGTTGATGTAGAGCTCTCTGATTTCGTCTTTTTAGTTGCCGAGATTCCCTCCTTTTCCTTCTGTAGCTCCCCTGTTCAGTCCACACTTTCCTCTTTTTTTTTCCACAGTTTTCTCTCTATTCCCTTCTCTGCTTGAAATTCGTAGCTTTCTCCCTCTCTTCGTCTCAATTAAGCCTCTTCCCCCCAAAAATCCCATTTGCAAAAAGCTCCTTCCATCATCATTGGCTCTAGAAAAGCGGCCCTTAGAAAAGCATACAAGCCCTTATCTTCATATCATAACTTACAATGGCTCTTTCATATCATATGCTTTCAAACTGCCTCCAAACTTTGGAATTCTTTTCCTTGATCATCACAATACAAGCAAACAAAACCCCTTGTCACCTTCAAGCCAAGATAATGCAGCATTCCACGAGATTACGCTACAAAGTCGATGCTTGTCAAACACTTTTCGTGCTTCCGCAAATAAACCACACATGGCATACATACCAACCAATGCATTGTCAACAATAGTATCCTTTTCTAGCCCCTCTTTACTATATTACCACGCAGAATAAAGATGCAAACATAATGACTAAGTATGTACAAAGTATCAAATCCCACACACACAACTTTTTGGTGGATTTCACACCTCGGATGTGCAGCAGTACGACAACGTCTCCATAGAGGCATGGTGCAACATACAAAAGTGATTCACCTTCTCTTCCATTGAGGCATCCATTCTTTTTTCTACCCCATTTCCAACCACTACATCTCCAGTCAGTCTATCATCATCCTTCAGTGACCATAGCATTTCATTGTCTGGTTCCACTGTTGGTAGCCATTGTGAAATATGCACTAGCGCCTCAGACACCAACCAACCTTCGGCCATGCTACCTTCTGGCCGAGCTCGTTGTCACACAAAGCCTTTCAGGGTTTTCATGAAGCGCTCCAAGAAGAACATCCATCGCATATGGACAGGTCCAGCAATCTCCACTTCATCCACAAGATGCACAAGAAGGTGGATTTGTATCGTGAGCATGCTGGTGGGCAGGTATTTCTCAAAGAGACAGACTGTCTCCACTGCTCCCCTCGCGGATTCAATAGAGGATGTCTTAATCTCCTTCTGTGAGATCCATTGCACCAAAGACGACAACTTGTAAATGGCCCCGCATATTTCTGGAGTAAGACATCCTGCGATTGCGATCGGTAGTACAAACTGCCACAAATGAGAAAGCATTATGAATAATGGCTACATTCCAAATAGCAAAATGCCCACGCTAATTACAATCCATTCGTAGTACAAACCTCACATATCTTATGCCAGTCATGGGATTTTAGCCCTAATAATTGGTCGTCTTTAGAAAATGCGGACCTGAGAGAACGCATCATACCCATCGAAGTGCGGATAGACTTGATTACTTGCTTCACAATGCGCTCTTCTTTAGTGGACAAAACCCAAGGAGCGCGAGGAAGCTGCATGCGACCATCAGCACTCGACTGGGCCAAAGCGCCTCCATCTTACCTACCTCCTTCAAATCCATTCGTGCCCCTATAGTGTCTCTCTTTCCTATGATGTGGTCTCATAACAAGATGCCCACATTCTTGAAAATATGCATGGGATCCAACAAGTGATTGACCTGTAAGTGGGTCCAATATGGCAACTCGTAGAAAACTGAGAACCGTCGCATTCCATTTGGATGTGATTCCACGTGGATCATTTTCAGCTCGTACCAGCTTGCGGCGTTCATACGTGTTGGAGGTCGTCCAAGGAAACCTTCCCTGAGTTCATGATCCTCCAGCAAGAAAGCAGCGTGTCCTTGATATACCATCTTCTTCATGGTTCGTGACCTTCGGGAGTCTAACTGTGGCCCGCACAATGGACATGCATGATAACCTGAGGTAACCAGACCTATTCCAACACCATGACCTAGTGAATACTTGGTTGAACGAGATAAAATATAGATATTACCAGCGAGAATGGAGGCCTGCTCACCTGAGCACTCTTCCAATCCCGAAAAGTCATGCATCGTCCACATGAGAATGGCTCGAATATTGGCTGACCGTCGACCATCGCACCTGCTTATATCTTGCACAGTGACCCCCTCCTCCCACAAAATCTTAAGCTCATCGACTAATGGACGAAGATACACGTCCATATTTTTTACTTTGTAGCGGTCTGGGACGAGCAAGCTAAGGATGAGATGTCCTTTCTTCGTAGAAAGCCATGGAGGGATATTGTAGTTGACAAGGACTATAGGCCACACACTGTAAGAAGTTGAGCGCAGACCGAATGGGTTCACGCCATCCATTGCAAGACCGAGCCGAAGATTCCTTGGCTCTTGGGCAAAGCCTGGGAAGGTTGAGTCAATGTGGCTCCATGCGTGCGAATCCGCTGATATTCATTGACCTCCATCCATGGACCTATTCTGTGCATGCCACGTTGTCAAGCTCGCCATGCCGGACGTACGAAACATGTGGTTTATGCGGGGGATGAGCGGAGAGTGTTTGAGAACTTTTTGAGAGATGGTTTGCCCTTGCAAGTCCTGTCGATACCTGTGAGCACCACACTTTGGACATGTCTCCATAGTCTCGTATTCTCCTCGAAACAGACAGCAATCGTTGATACATGCATTGATGTTATTGTAGTCCATGCCAAGCTTCTGTAAAACATGTCGGGCATTATCATGAAACTCAGGCATGGTATTTGCAGGTGGTAATATATGATATTTCAATAACCTGAAAAAAATCATAAAACACCTTGAAAAAGCACAAATCTTTGTAATAATAGTGCCGAAAAAAAAATCAATGAAGCGTATGTACAAGGTACCTGAACAACTCGGTCACACTCGTATCGCTCCACCCGTATTTTGCTTGCACACTTAAGAGTGCAAGTAGTGTCTTCAGCCGAGATACTCGGCACCCATTATATAATGGTATGGATGCTTCCTTTCTAAGCGGATCAGAAGTCTCGACATCCATGGGAATCAATGCATCGATCATTGCCTCCATCTCAGGCTCCAAGATTGTAGGTAGGTCTGAAAGGTTGCATGTCTCCTCTGGCATTGATGGTATAGATTGGCCGTGCGAGTGGTGGATTGGCTCCTGCACTCCATCCATCGCACGCCCACGTACTCTTATAATTGGCCGCAAAGGGTGCACTCCCCCTTGGGACGAGACATCACCTCCCTGGATAGAAAATTTTCCAGAAAGACCCAATCTTATTGTATATGGTATTCAATTAGCTTGCGAGAACAATGCATAATTGATATTAACTTCAAATTACCGTTTGTTGAAAATCCGCAATCGCCTGATCAATGATCTCAGATTGAAACTCGCCAAATCGTCATACGTGTTCTATAGACAATTGGCGTTTTCATCTAATTGCCAACTTGCATTGAGAGCAAGGACATGGGATATGCTGATTAAGATACGCCTCGCGATCTTGAACAACAGGACCTTCTTCATTTTCCATCTTGTCTACGTTACAACAAAAAATTTGTTTTTGCTATCATTCTTTTCTTTTCTTAGATTGTTATCCTCTCCTTCCATCTCTCTCTTTTTCTATGACCTAGCATATAATATCATAGAACACTAGTATTTAGTACCTAGTACTCAGCACCTAGCACATAATATGTCATTTTCTCCTCTCTCTCCTCTCTCTCTCATTTCTCTTTTTCTCTCCTCTCTCTCTCATTTCCTTTTCTCTCTCTACTCTCCCTCTCATTCCTCTCCCTCCCTCTCTCTTTTTCTCTCTCCTCTCTCTCTCTCTCTCATTTCCTTTTCTCTCTCCTCTCCCTCTCATTCCTTTCCCTCCCTCTCTCTTTTTTTCTCTCCTCTCTCTCTCATTCCTCTCCCTCCCTTTCCCTCTCTCATTTCTTTTTCTCTCTCCTCTCTCTCTCATTCCTTTTTCTCTCTCCTGTCTCTCTCATTCCTTTTTCTCTCTCCTCTCCCTCTCTCATTTCCTTTTCTCTCTCCTCTCCCTCTCATTCCTCTCCTTTCCTCTCTCTTTTTCCTCTCTCCTCTCTCTCTCATTCCTCTCCCTCCCTTGCCCTCTCTCATTCCTTTTTCTCTCGCCTCTCTCTCTCTCATTGGCATGGGAGGTTGGAATACACAAGGAGGGAGGTTGGAATACACAAGGCTTACAATGCAAAGTTAGAACACTACAGGGTAGAGGAGTCTGTAAAAAGACAGCTATCAATCAGGTGACAGTTTTTGGATACTGGCATGGGCTAACAATATAAGCAACTTGGACCAAGACCATTTCGCAAGTGAGCTATTGTCTTATTAATGTTAAGTATCACTTTACTGGCTCCTTCACCCTAAATATACTAAAGAAATTTGGACAATCGGACTGGCATTAGGTCCAAGGATAATTATTGAAATGCAGATCATTCATTAGTTTTGAAGCCACAATAAGGTCGCATCTAACGCTGCAGCATCAGCCTCAGACTTTTGCAAATCCTCACCCACCAGCAAATCAATAGTGGCTCCGCCCACATCAACCATAGCAAACCTTTCCCCTTCTCTGATGGACAGGGATCTAAGCATTTTGGAGACAATGCAAAGATGCAGCCTCTGGCTCCAGAACTACTCTTAATGGATGAGGGCTTGCATCCTTTGAGCATGTTCTGCTTGACACTCCCTTGACCATACCAGCTTCTTGAGCACATTTCCTCATCTTTTGCTTGGCAGCTTCTGCCCATATTGCTGGCACGGTAAGACACCATTGAATATCCTTCATCATCAATTGCCCACCATACCTGTCCCTCACGTAATGCAAGATAAATTGTGATATTTTCTTGAGGTAGTCGACGATGAGAGACTCAATTGAAAGGCCTTGAGGAAGAGCCTTCGATTTGGATTGACCTTTGTAAGGTGCTTGTTCTGCTAGATATAACTTGAAACCACTCATGAAAGTACTTCCACAAGGAAGCGATTGCGTGCATGCGACACTCGTCTTGATGGCAATCTCATCAGTAAGATAGTTGCTCTCATGACTATTTGAATCATCACTAGCTTCTGATCCATGCCGGGCTCTCTTCACTGGAGGTTGTAGACGATATCGATGTGGACGTCGAAGGTGAGGAGATGCGACGGTATAGCAAGCTGGTCTGCGTTTTGCAGTAGGGCACAGAGGAGGCCTCACGCTGCAGGGGCCAGTCGCGGTTGATGTTGTGCACAGATGTGGATGTTGTGCAGGGGCCATACCCTCTCTTGCTCTATTTGCCTATTATGTTTAACATCTTATCTCTTTTTCTCTCTCCTCTCATTCTCTCTTTTTTCTCTCTCCTCTCCCTCTCTCATTTCCTTTGGCTCTCTTCCTCTCCTTCTCTCATTTCTTCTCCCTCCCTCTCCCTCTCTCATTTCCCTATTATGTTTTTGTCTCTCCTCCCTCTCCCTCTCCCTCTCTCATTCCCTCTCCCTCTCCCTCTCCCCCTTCCTCTCTCATTTTCTCTCTCTTCCTCCCCCTCCCTCTCTCATTTCCTCTCCCCCTCCCTCTCCCTCTCTTTAATTTCCCTCTCTTTCTCCCTCTCCCTCTCCCTCATTTCTTCTCCCTCTCTCATTACATACAAATTATACAAAAAATCAATAAAAAAGAGAGAGAATACACTCTCCCTCTCTCATTCCCTCTCTCTCTCTCTCATTCCCTCTCTCTCTTCCTCTCTTTCTCTCTCATTTCCTCCCCCTCTCTCTTCCATTTCCTCCCTCTCCCTCTCTTTAATTTCACTCTCTTTCTCCCTCTCCCTCTCCCTCATTTCTTCTCCCTCTCACATTATATATAAATTATACAAAAATTAAATAAATAAGAGAGAGAATACACTCTCCCTCTCTCTCGTTCTCTCATTTCATCCCCCTTCCTCTTCCATTTCCTCCCTCTCACTCTCCCTTCCTTCCCATCTCCCTCCCTCCCCCATTTCCTCCCTCTCCCTCTCTTTCTCTCTCATTTTCTCTCCCTCCCTCAATATATATACACAAATTATAAAAGCAAAAGGGAGAGGAAGAGAGAGAATGCACTCTCCCTCCCTCTCCCTCTCTCATTTCCTCCCCATCCCCATCCCTCTCCCTCTCCCTCTCTTTCTCTTTCTCTCCCTCTCTCATTGCTTCCCCCCTCCCTCTCCCTCTCTTTCTCTTTCTCTTTCTCTTTCTCTCCCTCTCTCTCATTCTCTCATTTCACCCCCCTCCCTCTTCCATTTCCTCCCTCCCCCTCCCTCTCCCTCTCCCTCTCTTTCTCTCTCATTTCCTCTCCCTCTCTCAATATATATACACAAATTATAAAAGCAAAAGGGAGAGGGAGAGAGAGAATTCACTCTCCCTCCCTCTCCATCTCCATCTCCATCTCCATCTCCATCTCCATCTCCATCTCCATCTCCATCTCCATCTCCATCTCCCCCTCCCCCTCCCTCTCCCTCTCCCTCTCCCTCTCTTTCTCTTTCTCTCCCTCTCTCGTTTCCTCCCCCTCCCTCTCCCTCTCTTTCTCTCTCATTTCCTCTCCTAAAAAAGCAAAAGAGAAAGAGAATTAAACCCTAAACAAGCAAAAGAAGGAGAGAATGGACTCACTGATGAGATATGGCGAGGGTTTGGCAGCTCCTCTTCGCAATGAAGGATCCTCCTCTCCTTCACGAATGACGGCGATAGCGGCGGCGGCGGCGGCAAGCCTTCTTCCTCTCCCTCTCTCATGACAGTTGCTCTCTCTCTCGCTCTCCCTCTCAAAACGATCAACGAAAATGCACGAAATGAACCTGCGCTCGGTTTCGGCCTGTTTTTTTTCCCTGTGGGGCATCGAAAATGCGACACAAATAGCGACGCTATTTGCGACGCTAATAGCAACGCCGCTACCCGCCGTCGCTATAGGTTTAAATCCTTGTAGTGCTTGAATGGTCCATAAAATCTAGGTGCTAATTTCACAAATGGGTGTTTATCTACACTTTGTAATCTACGTTTTTCTATGTGTAACCAAACATAATCATCAACTTTAAAATTCATAGCCTATCTTTTCTTATTTTCTTGTTTTGTATATGATTGCTGGGCTTTGGCAATCATATCTTTAACTTCATCAAAAATAGTAGCGTGCATGTTAGCAATATCATCAACAGTTTGAATTTTGTTTGATAATGATGCAACAGGTGTAGGCAATCTATATCCATAAATAACTTCAAATGGTGCTTTCTTTGTAGCTATGTGTGGTGTATTATTATATGCAAACTGAAGTAAATGTAGATATGTATCCCATGTGGGTGGTTTTGAAATAGTGTAAGTACGCAAAAGATCTGAAATAGTACTGTTAGTAGCTTCTGTTTGACCATTTATTTCAGGATGAAATGCAAATGAAAAATCAATCTTTGTTCCTAAGTTAGCAAACAAAGTAATCCAAAAATTATTACAGAATCTAGAATCACGATCAGAAATAATAACTTTTGGTAAACCATGATTAGTAAACACAGTTTAAAAAAACAATTGAGCAGCTTGAGATGCAGTTAAAGTTTTCTTGCATGGAATGAAATATGCTTGTTTGCTAAACCTGTCTACAACAGTCCAAATCATATCATGATTAACTTTAGTATTAGGTAAACTAGTGATAAAATCCATTGAAATTTGTTTCCATGGTCGTGATGGAATAGATAATGGCATTAGTAAACCATATTGTTTACCATGGTGTCTTTTAACTCGTTGACAAATTAAACATTCAGATACAAAGTTAGATACATCAGTGTCCATATGTGGCCAATAAAAATCTTCAGTCAATGTATGCAAAGTAGATATAATACTTCTATGACCTTGATATGGAGGACAATGAATCTCATGCAAAACAAAAGATCTAAATGGAACTATCACACATAATCTCTTTTCATAAAACATGAATCCATTATTGTAAGACAGTGAATCAATAGGAATCCAATTATTTGCAACTAATTTATTCCAATCAGCTTGAAAAGTAAGATCCTGATGATAAGTATCTTTCATAGGGATAAGGGAATCAAATGATATCATAGAAATATTATGAATTGTCGGTCTTCTACTTAAAGCGTCGGCTACAACATTCTCTTTTCCTGGTTGATATTGTATAAGGGGATGAAAACTTTGAAAAAAAGGTGTCCATTTAATGTGTCGGTCAGATATTTGGGGTTGACTAAGGAGATGTCTAATACTTTGTTGGTCAGTTTCAATCATAAATTCAGAACCCATTAAGTAATGTTTCCATTGACATAAAGCTTGTACTACAGCTAGCAATTCTTTATCGTAGGTAGAGTATTTAAGTTTAGATGGTTTGAGTTTACAGCTAGAGTAGGCTATGGGATGGTTATCTTACATAAGGACTGCTCCTATTCTAGATCCACTAGCATCAAACTACTAAAAAGAATGGTCTATTGAAGTTAGGTAGTTGTAATATAGGAGCATGGGTTAAAGCATGTTTCAATAAATCAAAAGATTTTTGTTGATTGTCAGTCCAGTTATACACAATACCCTTCTTTAAAAGTTTTGTCAAAGGTAATGCAAGTAATGAAAAATTCCTTACAAACTTTCTGTAAAAACTAGCAAGACCTAGAAAAGAACGTAATTCATGCACATTTTTGGGTATGGGCCAATTTAAAATTGCTTCTATCTTTTTAGGGTCAACCTTAATACCTTCTGATGAAACAATATGACCTAGATATTCAATTCCTATTTGGAAGAATTCACTCTTTTCTGGATTAGCATACAATTGATTATCTTTTAACAACTTGAAAACTAAAGACAAATGTTCATAATGCTCATTCTCATTTTTACTGAATACTAATATATCATCAAAGAATACTATGACACAATGCTGATATTTCAGAAATATGCGATTCATCATGCGACTAAATGTAGCTGGTGCATTAGTTAGACCGAAAGGCATCACTAAAAATTCATAGTGTCCAAATTGTGTTCTAAATGCAGTTTTGAATATATTAGATTTATCCAATCTTACTTGATGATAACCAGATTTAAGATCTATCTTACTAAATATGGCAGATCCTTGTAGTTTATCCATAAGATCATCTACCCTAGGTATTGGATATCTATTATTAACAGTAATTTTATTTAGGGCACGATAATCAATGCACATGCGATAAGTATTATTATTCTTCTTTACTAATAAAACAGGTGCACCAAATGGAAAACTAATAGGTCTAATTAATCCTCTGTTAAGCAATTTCTCTATTTGATTTTGAATTTCTTTTTGTTCAATTTGGTTATGCCTATATGGTGCTTTACATGTTGGTTGTGTACTAGGAATTAAATCTATTTTGTGATCTTCAAGTCGTGATGGTGGTAATCCAGGTGGTAAATTATCAGCAAAACAATCTTGAAATTGAGCAAGAAATTGTGTATGCCTAGGATATATTTGTGTTTCTTTAGCTTGAAGTTCATTCACCCATATTAAATAAGATTTGCTACTTTTACGTAATGCACGTTTAGCCTGAGTATGAGTAAGCAGTGGAAAATTATTAGAAGCGTGCATACCATGCAATGTGATTTGTTTTTCTTGAAAATAAATTTTAATTGAATGCATAGAATAATCTATGTCAGGGTTATACTGATGACGCCAAGGCATTCCTAAGATAATATCACTAGACTGTAAAGGTACAACTAGGAAATTTTTTCGTTTAGTATATTCACCAATTTTAATTTCTAAGTTATGCACTTCTTGTGTTCCATTATATCTTGTGCCTAAGAATGCAGCTTTAATGCGATAATATGTAGAAACAGTTTGTAAATTCAATTCTTTCACTAAATTTACAGAAATAAAGTCATGTGTGCTACCATCATCATGTAAAATAATCTTTTCTTTACCATGCACAAAACATTTTATTATCAACAAAGAATGTGGAGTTGGCATACCTGGCAAAGTATCCGAAGTAGTACCAATGTCGTCATCATCTTTCGTAAAGTCAAGCATTTCCTCATGTTCTTCTTCTTCCATTGCTCCAAGATAATTGATATGGACAGGTGGCTTTTTCGATTGACAATTGGCTGCTAAATGTCGAGGTTGATGGCATTTGTAACAAACTATAGGTTTGGCTTTAGATACATTGTTGGTAATGGCAGGAAAATTAGGAATGTTGGGATTTGGCTGTGAGGATGGCTTAGGGTTTGGATTGGTATTTGATGGCAAAGCAGGTGGTAGTGTCCAAGACTTACGGAATGAAGATGGAAGAAAACTAATTTGATTGAATCTTCGAAAATTTGAATTGAATTCTTTAGAACCATAGCTACCATTAGTTTGAAATTATTGTGGTCGCTTGTCTCTTCCGCGAATCTTGTCTTCAGTGTCATGAGCCAAGGAAATTGCATCTTCAAGGGTTGTTGGCTTGAACATATTGACTTCAGCATGTCAAGATTGTGGGAGAGAAGGAAGGAGTCTCACTTGTAGCTTTCTTGCTTGCACAATGGGGGAATACACATAGAGGTGGAGGCTGAAAACTGTTTTCCTCTTCTTAGTTGTGTAAGCCAAAAGAACTCAAGTACAAAGAAATAGAAGAACCCTATATATGGGTCTCAAACCAAACTCAACTAACTAAGGTGGCATACTAACTTAGCCACGAACTAGAGTAGATAAGGATAGCTGTCATCTAGCTATTATTCATGAGCGGTGTACCAACCGCATCTGCAACTGACAAGTCGGTGACATAAATACACAACGGTCACCCTGGCGTATCACGAGTGGAGCTCGATATCTCAACACTCCCCCTCGAGCTCAATCCCAATTCCTGCACACCAAGCAGGTCTCTGAACTTGCGCAGCTTCTCTGCGCCCAATGCCTTCGTGAATATGTCAGCTACCTGATCCTCTGTGCTGACATAAACTAGATCAATAAGACCTAGTAAAACCCTCTCCCGCACATTGTGATAATGCACCTCAATATGCTTTGTTCTAGCATGATAGACTGGGTTATTTGCCAAGTGTATACTACTCATGTTGTCACAATAAATGACAACTGGCCCATCTGTAGGCTGATGCATATCATAAAGTAGCTTATGCAACCAAGCTACCTCACATGCAGCCATTGTTGCACCCCTGTACTCGGCCTCGGTGCTCGACAAGGCAACTGTAGGCTGTTTCTTGCTGCTCCAAGTGACTGCAACACTCCCAAAAGAGAATACATATCCACTGGTAGATCTTCTATAAAAAATACTACCATCCCAATCAGCATCAGTGTATCCATGCAGCTGTATCTGAACCCCAGTCTCATAAAATAGTCCATACTGCAATGTGGACTTCACATACCTGAGTATGCGTCTAGCCGCATCCAAATGCGGTTTCCTTGGAGCCTGCATAAACTGACTTACCAATCCAACAGCATAGCTCAAATCTGGCCTGGTAATAGTCATATAAATCAAACTTCCTACTATGCGTCTGTACATAGTAGGGTCTTCTAGAAGCTCACCTGCATCTGTGCTCAGCTTCACATTCTGCTCCAAAGGAACTGAAATAGGCTTACAGCCTGTCATCCCATATTTGGACAGCATGTCCAATCCATACTGCCTCTGCAAGAGCTGTATCCCACTTGGTGATCTAATCACCTCAATGCCCAAGAAATAATGCAGCTCTCCCAAATCCTTCATCTCAAACTTTTGCTTCAATAGCATTTTCACATGAAGGATATCTTCATCACTGTCACCTGTCATAATCAAATCATCAACATAAATGACAAGTAGCATAATACCTTTCTCTGTTTTTCTCACATAAAGTGAGAAAAACAAAAGGTATTATGCTACTCTCATTTATGTTGATGATTTGATTATGACAGGTGACAGTGATGAAGATATCCTTCATGTGAAAATGCTATTGAAGCAAAAGTTTGAGATGGAAGGAGAGCTGCATTATTTCTTGGGCATTGAGGTGATTAGATCACCAAATCTAACTTGCAAATCACCATGCAAGAATGCATTCTTTACATCCATCTGATGTAAAGACCATCCCTTTGATGCAGCCATAGCAATGACTGCTCTTACGGTTGCCATCCTTGCAACCGGACTGAATGTTTCTTCATAGTCAATGCCATATGTTTGTGCATACCCCTTGACTACTAATCTTGCCTTGTATCTGTTTACAGAACCATCTGTATTGTGCTTCACCTTATAAACCCACTTACAGCCAATTGCATTCTTACCTTTAGGCAAAGGTACTAACTCCCATGTAGCATTTGCTTCCAAGGCATCCATTTCTTCATCCATGGCTTTCTCCCATTTTTCTTTTCCCATGGCTTGCTCAAAAGAAGTGGGTTCTGGTTCCTGTATCACTTTGACCATATATGCATAGTGAATGGCTGTAAATCCATCATATTTTAGCCTATCCATAGGATATCTAGCTCTCGTAGACCTGCGCAAAGTAGGTTCACTCCCAGGTGCTCTCAAAACATCCCTGGTCTTCCTTACTCCAGGTGTAACAATAGAAAGAATACCCAACTCATCATCAATGCTCTGTTCTGAGCCACTGGATTCACCATCCACATAAGAGTGACCTGCATTCACATCAAACATGGGCTGATCAACCTTCTCTTTTCCTTTTCGTGATACCTGCATACCACTATCTGCATTACTTTGAGAAGATTCTCCTGATCTCAATCTGCCTATCCATGGCGAAGAATGTGAACCACTGCTAGAGGACGCTCCAGGTCCACTAATATTTTGTGACTGCTGCTGTGAATTCTGTGCAGCATTACCATTTTGTGCATCTACATCATCAATCACATTTACTGGTTTATACCAGCTACTCATCTCATCAAAAACAATATCTCTGCTCACTGTAAACTTACGAGTAGAAGGGTTATAGCATCTATACCCTTTTTGCTGCAGAGAGTAACCAATAAAGATGCACTTCTCAGCTTTTGGATCCAACTTGGATCTCAACTCATCTGGCACATGTACATAGGCAATGCAACCAAAAATTTTCAAATGAGAAATATCTGGTTTCCTACCAGTATGCCTCTCCTCTGGAGTCATTCCATGTATTGCTGCAGTGGGAGTCCTGTTCATTATGTAGACTGTTGTAGCAAGTGCTTCAGTCCAATAAAAATCTAGCAGGTCTTTTTCATTGAGCATGGCACGAGACACCTCTCCAATATGTCTGTTTTTTCTTTCTGCAATTCCATTTTGCTGTGGGGTATAACTGCATGAATATTGCTGCTTTATGCCATGCTCCTGCAAGAACCTTGCAAACTCATTTGAGAGGTACTCTCCCCCTCCATCTGACCTTAGGCATTTTATTTGCAGACCTGTTTCTTTTTCAACCATAGCTTTAAGAGTTTTGAAATGCCCAAACACTTCACTTTTCTTCTTCATAAAATACACCCAAAGTTTTCTGCTAAATATTTTACGAGGAAAATTTGATATTTTCCTTAGTTTCGGTGATCAAACCATGTTCATATGGGATGATATTAAATGTGAAGATGGATTAGAGTTCAAATTATCTTCTTGAATCTAGAAAATAAGAAAATATAGCATTTTATGCAAATAAAATAAGGGAAAAATGCCAAAAATACAGTTTTAGGACAAAGAATACAGGAAAAAAATAGTTTTTGAATCTGAAAAATTATAGAAAATTAGGATTGTGTTTGTGCAAGTATAATGGAGTTAAAGCATGAGGATTGGCTTGATTTTACCCCCATTTGTATATTTTAGTGCGTATCTATTGCTCTTATTATAAAGAAATATACATGGAAACACCTCTTAACCTACCCATCGCAAGCAAAACTCTAAATGGTAGGGGAGAGGGGATTTTTTGTGCTGAATAGGGTTCAAAACCTAATTTCTTTACTACAATTTTCATATAGGTTCGATCTTTTTAAATATTAATAGGTATAGTGACACACGGGGAGTAGTCCGGCCCTGTCTTATCATTACAGCAAAGTCGTTAGTGAAAGAAATCATGTAAAGAATATTTGAGCACATCCACAATGATGATTTCATCCACTTTGCATAGAATTGTATCGACATGGTAAAAAGAGAACTATCTTTTGGATGCATAGCACGTAATTTTAAATTATTGACCCACGATGAGTGTGAGGTTCCCTATAATATTGGTTTTATATAATTGTTCCCTTTGGTGGGGACTGATTTGGGTGAGGAATATATTATCTCCTAGAATGAATATTGTGAAGAGTGGACTTTGTGCATATGTGTTATATGCTGAGATAGCGCATCCCAGGGGGGCTAATCCCCAGGGTGTAGGACAGCCGTAGTGGGGCCATAGCGATAAGCTGGGGGGTGATCCCTTTGTTTATGTTACGAGGTGCTAGCTACCTAGATGTCTAGGTACTCTGTCGTCTGCTTGGACTTGGGAAGGCAATCACATTGGACTACAATCTAGAGATTGTATCTACAAATACGTTCTTTCAATAAATCAGTTCATAGTGTCTATACGCTCCTAGCCATGAGGATGTGGGGTTATTTGGGTCAATTTAGGAAGCTCGACTAGAGCCTTGGCTCCTTTTTATCTCGACAGGTGGTGCATTTGCCAGGAGCCACTAATAAGTGGTGGTTTTTGAACCATGGTTAATTAGGGACTAGTTAGTCAGTTTTGCCCAATGAGCATTGAGATAGGCCCATTATTTTTTTATAAACACCATCAAGCCGAGATCCAAAAATAAGAAAGATCCAAAAGGGCTAGTCAACAGGTTAAATCCTTAGGAGGTATTCCCCTTAATGTAGCAGCCCGATACCCCTATGAGGGAGAGGTCTTAGTGATCTAGTGTTAGAAACAATCCATTAGGAGGAGGAGAAAGCTCTAGTGCTCCCCTTCTCATAGTAAGTCAACCCACTTTAAGTGGGGTTGCAATGAGACTACTACTAACTCCTATAGCAAATCCAATTATGGTTATGGCATAACCTATTGTAATTCCTGTAGGAACATCGGATTTGAATTTCGTGTTATCCAATTTGCTAGGAGGCCAAGCTATCCATTGTTGCTTGGATGTCCGTGGATATTACATTCTGATTGTCTGGTGGATATCCCAGCTAGTCGATTGGACTTTGGGCGTAGATTAAAGAGAATAATTCTGGTGGATGCATACCCTAAGCACCTGTTGGATGAAAGGGCATTACCTCCCAATAGAAAATGGGAGGCACTTGGGGAACCTCAACTATTGGAACTTCAAGTTCTAGTGATTATAAAGAGAAATCTACTGGTGAGAGGAGGTTTACCGAGTGTGTTTAAATGGGCCAATAGAGGCAAAAGACCAAGTTATCTACTTATGAGTGTAGAGATTATGTGGCACTCTTATAGGAGTTCAAAGATATATTTGCATGGAGTTATGAGATAAACTGAAGGGGATTTTCCCCTATATGGTCGTGCATACGATCCCATTGAAAGAATATAGCAAGCGAGTGAGGTAGAATGTTAGATGTATGCCTTTTGAGCTGAGAGAACCTCTTTTTGAGGAGTTGATGCATCTAAGGAAGGATGATATGATCTTTCATGTTGAACATGTGGAATGGTGCTCACCGGTGGTAATAATAAAGAAAAATAACAATCAAATCCACCTGTGTCTTGATTTTAAGAAATGGAACAAACAAACGGTGAAGGACTATTATCCTCTACTCTTTTATCGATTAGATTTTAGATTAGTTGTTGGCAAGGCGAGAAATATAATCTTTCATGGACTATCTCGCGGGTTATAATCAAATGGCATAGCTGAAGAGGATAAGCTAAAGAGGACGTTCATTATAGTTTTTGGTATTTTTTCATACCATGTGATGGCTTTTGGCCTATGTAATGCTCCTGGGTCTTGGCAAAGAATGGCTGACAAGACGTTTGACGTTATATCCTGTGAAGAGCTCAAGGTTTTCATAGATAATTTGGGGACAACTACCAGGACCTGTCATAAATAGTTGAGTTTTCTACACACATGGTTTGAGCGATGTCATGAGCATTACATAGCTTTGAACCCTCGAAAGTGTGTATTTAGGGTGTCTTATGGTTTGCTATTGGGTCATGTTCTGAGCGTGGCTGGTATTACCACCGACCATGAAAAGGTGGTTGTTATTGTGGCCTTAGCCCACCCACTTGCCCTAGGAAAGTTCATAGTTTTGTTTCATTTGTGGGGTGCTATCATCGATTCATTAATACATTGGCTGAACATTCCTTATCCTTGACGAATATTTTATCTCATAGCCATGTTTTTGAATGGACATAAGTATGCAAAGTGGCATTTGAAGATATTAAAATAGAATTATCCAAAGTGTGAGTTTTAAAAGCTCCAAAAAGGGGTGAGGTTTTCTATAAATTCATGGCTACGACAAGGCATAGTATTAGTTGTTGCCTATCCCAAATTTAGGAGGCACAACTTTATCATCCTATTACATTCACAAGTTAAAAGTTGGAAATTTCAAATCCTCACTTTGCGGAGTGATGGTTCTACTTGTTATTATGAAATAAAGTATTTGATTTGCGAATTGTTTGTTATATGCTAAAGATTGAGGTTAACCAATCTAGTCTAAGTGAGTAATAAAAGAAAGTTGTTTTTTATATGTCCAAATAGTGTGGTAGTATGCTTTGCTAATTAGAAAACTAAAGCAAATCCAATCGAGGAAAGTGGGAGGCTTCGATCCTGATGAGAGGATCGAATGCTTATGGCTAGGTAGACCCGATAAGTTGGGTAACTTTCTAACACTAGATAGAACTGATTAAATTGTGACCCTCCCAATATCGGTAGGATTAGTTACCAATTTTAACATTGTTTTAGGGGGTCGGAGCTGAGATTTTACCTTATGGGTAGGGGGATCGAGTTACACTCTCCCCCGTCTCTCACTCTCTTTGAACCAAGTGTGGTGTTAACCTCACTATTGCGTTTGATTGATTACAAAGTGGTCTTTCTTAGGTGGGCATTAGATTTTTGTTAGGGTTGACTTGTCCATGCTTCCCTGTGAAGCAGAGCTGAGATTCCCATGTTTAACTAAGTCCTAGCTTTCCCATGAGGAGACTGAATGGTGATGTGCATGGATATGAATTTCAGTCGACTACTAAGAGGACTCCTCCGGGTCTGTTGGAGGAGGCACCTCACAAATTCTGCTTTACAGATATATTGGTTGAAACAACTTATGCACCTTTGCATGAAGGGACTAGTGTATCTACACATTTGAATGAATTTCATTTGATTTTCAGCTAGTTAACTTCACAAGGCATTAAGTTTAAGGATAATGTACCTCTCTTGTTCTTGCTTGTGATACTTCTTGAGTCATGGGGAACATTTTTCACACAACTATGTGTGCTAATATGCCTAAGGATGGCCTGAAACTCTAGGATGTTGAGGGTGCTTTACTCATAGAGGAGATCAGAAAAAAAAATGTTGATGTTGCATGTACTTCTCATGCATTGACTATGAGGGGCAGACAAGCTAGTAAGAGCGATAATGATCACTATGGTAGAGACTCACAAAGGTCTTAGTCTCATGGGTAGTCTCACAATAAGTTACATGGTTGTAAGTCCTCTCTTTGATATATCATTACTATGAGAAGAAAGGTCATGTTTGGCCACAATGCCATAAGATGCGCGATGATGATTGAGCACAAAGAGAAAGGCAACAAGAGCAAAGAGTAGAAAAATTTTGATGATCACAACATTGTTCCTAATAGGTCTAGTGTAAAAATTAAAGAGATAAATGTGGTGCATCATGAGTTAGACAATGAGTACATCTCTGCAACTTCATCTCTCTTGATGGTTCTTAGTTCACCGATGCTTTGTCTACATATTCTCAATGTTTATTGCTTGATTCCAAGGCTTCCTTTCATGTTACCCCACATATACATTGGTTTTAGTTCTATTGTAATATGAGAAGTTTTGTGAGATTGAAAAATGACTTGGCATTGGATATTATTGGCATTAGGGATATACAGCTTTAGTTTCCTTCAGGAAGCTCTTTTATTTTGCATAATGTACATCATGTACCAGCTTTGAATAAAAGTCTTCTATCTATTAGATAGTTGAATGATACATGCTATTATATATCGTTTGGAGATTTTATATGGAAGATTACCCACAGGAATCTTGTTTTTTCTCAAGGTGCAGAGGATAGCAACCTCTATTCTTTATTTGTATCTAGATCCCTCGACCATGTTTTGGCTGTGGCTAACATACCAAATTTATCTCTATGGCATTGTCACCTTGGGCAATGTCCTTAAAGGAAATAAAAATGCTTATTTGTTTGCAGTATCTTCTACCTTTTAATTACAAACGTTTTGATCCTTGTGGCCATTGTCTTTATGGTAGGTAGACACATAGTTGTCACAAGAATTTGGCAATATACGCATGGGTGAGCCTCTGGCTCTTATGCATTTTGATGTCTATGGTCCCATGCCCTCTTTGTCATTAGGTGGCGTGAAGTACTTTGTTATGTTTATTGACATGTTATGAGGGGTGAAGGCATCTTTGCCTATGACACCCGTGTGTTCACTACACTTACAATACACGCACACCAGTAGACTCTAGGTGGTGGGCGCCCATCACTCTCACTTCATTCTTTATTCTTTTAGTGACTAATGAGAAAAGGAAGGTTGGTCACACATTGTGACTATTGGAGTTTCCACATCTTGTACCTCTCTCTCTTTCCTTATTGCTCCTTCCTCCATAGCTCATCTCTCTCTTGCTCCGGCTTGCTTGTGCTTCCACTTGGGCTCCACCTTTCATTTGGTATTAAAGCATTGATCAAGGAGCTTCACCCCCATTCCTTCAACCTAGATTGAATCCCTACAATTCACATTCATGGTATCCATGGCAGAAGCTTAAAGAGGTAATTGTTTTCTTTTCCAACTTGTTCACGGTCTTCTTAGGCTTCCTCCAAGTAGTAAGAAGGCTTGTTTGAGCCTTTCTTGATAATCCATAGTACCCATTTGGTTTAGCAAACATAAAAGTGTGTTCTACAAAAATTATACCATTTTTAGTAGACCTTATGCCTGAGTCTTCAACACACTCCCTACACTACTTGCAATCATTGGAAAAGTATTGGTCACTTTCTCAGCATTGTGAAGGCTTGTTTGACTTAATCTTGTCCTTGACAATAGAGGTCATTGTTGATGAGTCGATATCTCACTACCTTTCAAGCTAGCCATCTCTGTTACTCCTTGGTTAAGTAATCTGGATACCTACATGTCTCTAAAAAACAAATAATTTCGAATAGGCAAAGCACGATCTGATATGAAGTCCAGAGCTAGTCAGTAACCAACTGCTCCAACACAAATTGGCTAAAAAGAACTACCAAAAGAGTCATCCTAAGTGGTGGTCTGACATGCCTACCTGACTGAGGACAATTGGAGCAAGAACACTTACTAGATGAAGACTCCTATAGCTTGGTCTTTTATTTCTAGATACTTTACATTTATCACTTTTTAGACTTCAAGACGCTTGATATCGGGAGTGTAAAAAGGAGGGAGATGAGCGTATTGTGACCCAAGGAGAACATGGTATCGGTCTTAGGTCTTGTCTCAATACCCAAGAACCTATTAATATCTCACAAAGCGATACTAAATCCTTTTCATCTACTCACTTTTATTTTCACTCCAACCATCCTTATTTGTTTTTTTAGCTAAATGTCACCTCTAGGAAGACAAGGCATCGGTGACTCGTCCCTAGGAACCTACCAGGTCTTTGTAAGGCAATGATCATCTGCACTTGGAATTTTTCTTTCTTTTTTTTTTCCAAGGGTTAAAACCCCTTTTTACACATCTTCGTATACTAGATTTATAAGAGATATTTATCATTTTCTGTCTTTATTTTCAACAGGCTTCCCTAGTTGCCTGACAACTAATAAAAACTCCTAAAAATAGCTACCTCACAAGTTAGCAAGACATAGTCACTAAGGACTACTCTCGAAATAGATCTTCAAATGCTTGACAATGACTTTACAAGAGGCAGACTATTGCTCAGACCTCCCCCAAATATATCAAACCAAACCCTGGGACTTCATGCATTGACTTGCCAATCCCCAAAAGAATAAAATTCCCCATAGACACATATACATATATGGCACAAAGGGAAAGAACACTTGTAAAGGAAGGATATCACTTGGACTTGCCCACAAGAAGTGAGGCTCCTGTCATGCACTCCTTCAGATGACTTGTCTAATGCTACACTAAAATAGAAAACCATCAAACACACCCACACAAAAGAGACACATGGCCCTCTTGGCCTAATGAGATAACCCAGTTCACTGCAAAATAAACAGCCCTCTTGGCTTAACGAAAACAAATGTGAAATCCAACCAGAACGGCCCTCTTGCCCTAAAGAAAATATAACCATACAGCACACCATTCAGCAATGTATTGCTAAAAACAAAACCTTTGCCCCACCTAAACATACTAAAGTACAAAACTCGACCAAGGGACGGCCGCCCAGGTCCTACACTATATGTATCAAATTATTAGCTAACTCTCCTACATAAATGGCAAGAGGTGTTCGACAAATACAACAACAATAACAACAAACAAGAAAACCACCACTACTACTACAACCACGACTACGACGACTATGACTATGACCACGACTACAAATATGACTACGACTACGACTACGACTATGACTATGACTACAACTACGACCACGACCAGGACTATGTCTACGACCATGACTACCACTACCACTACCACTACCACTACAATAAACAAGAAAAGAAGAAATAACAACAACAACAACAACAACAACAACTACTACTACTACTACTACTACAATCACAATAAATAAGAAAAGAAGAAAAAACTACTACTACTACTACTAGAAAAAACAAGAAAACTAAACAATAATAAATAATAAAAGAAAAAAAAAACTACTACTACTACTACTACTACAATAAACAAGAAAACAACAACCTTTCCCTCCCTCTCTCATTTCCTCTCCCTCCCTCACCCTCTCGCTCTCTTTCTCTCTTTCCCAGCTATTATGTTTAATATTTTTTCTCTCTTCCTCTCCCTCTCTCTTACCCTATTATGTTTAATGTTTCCCTCTCTTTCCTCTCCCTCCCTCTCCCTTTTCCTCTCCCTCTCTCATTTTCTCTCCCTCCCTCACCCTCTCCCTCTCTTTCTCTCTTTCCCTATTATGTTTAATGTTTTTTCTCTTATCTCCTCTCCCTCTCTCATTTCCTCTCCCTCCCTCACCCTCACCCTCTCTTTCTCTCTTTCCCTATTATGTTTAATGTTTTTTCTCTCTTCCTCTCCCTCTCTCTTTCCCTATTATGTTTAATGTTTCCCTCTCTTTCCTCTCCCTCCCTCTCCCTCTCTCATTTCCTCTCCCTCCCTCACCCCTTTCCCCTCTCTCATTTCCTCTCCCTCCCTCGCCCTCTCCCTCTCTTTCTCTCTTTCCCTATTATGTTTAATGTTTTTTCTCTCTCCCTCTCCCTCTCTCTTTCCCTATTATGTTTAATGTTTCCCTCTCTTTCCTTTCCCTCTCTCTCCTCTCCCTCTCATTCCTCTCCCTCCCTCTCCCTCTCCCTCTCTTTCTCTCTTTCCCTAGACCGATTTAATGTTTTTTCTCTCTCCTCTCCCTCTCTCATTTTCTTTTCTCTCTTCCTCTCCCTCTCTCATTTCCTCTCCCTTCCTCTCCCTCTCTTTCTCTCTTTCCATATTATGTTTAATGTTTTTTCCCTCTCTCTCTCACTCTTTCCTCTTCCACCCTCTCCCTCTCTCATTCCCTCTCCCTTCCTCACCCTCTCCCTCTCTTTCTCTCTTTCCCTATTATGTTTAATGTTTTTTCTCTCTTTCTCTCCCTCTCTCATTTCCTCTCCCTCTCTCCCCCTCACCCTCTCTTTCTCTCTTTCCCTAATATGTTTAATATTTTTTCTCTCTTCCTCTCCCTCTCTCATTTCCTTTTCTCTCTTTCTCTCCCTCCCTCATTTCCTCTTCCTCCCTCTCCCTCTCCCTCTCTCTCTCTTTCTCTCTTTCCCTATTATGTTTAATGTTTCCCTCTCTTTCCTCTCCCTCCCTCTCCCTCTCCCATTTCCTCCCTCTCTCATTTCCTCCCTCTCCCTCTCCCTCTCTTTCTCTCTTTCACTATTATATTTAATGTTTTTCTCTCTTTTCTCTCCCTCCCTCTCCCTCTCCCTCTCCCTCTCCCTCTTCGTCTCCCTCCCTCTCTCATTTCCTCTCCCTCCCTCTCCCTCTCCCTCTCTTTCTCTCTCATTTCCTCTTCCTTTCTCAATACACATGAATTTTAACAAAAACAAGTAAAAGAGAAGGAGAAAACAAAAAAAGAAAGCAAGAAAGAACAATGCACTTGAAGAAGGGTTTGGCGGCTCCTCTTAGCGACGATGACTGCTCTTTGCCCTCCGTACACTTCCTCCTCTTCTTCGCGAACGGCGGCGACGGCGGTGTCGAAGGGTTTTGAAAGCAATGTCGCAACTTCAGAAGTCCTTGTTAAATTTCAGGATAGAAGATCAATCAAGTGTGACATTTACAACCTTAATCAACATCAACAGCTTCAGTTTTCACAAAGGAATCAATTCTGATTTAATACCCAACTGGTTATTCAAAAATTGAAGTTCTTCACGTCCCTTCTTGCTATTTCAAAAAGAATTTCGCTGGTTGGTATTGTTTAAGAAACACCAAGATAATTTGTATACAGAAGACTGGACTCTTGATATTTCAGAGAGAAATAACAATCTTATTCAAATAGGGTAGCATTCCAATTCTGTAATCAAATTGTCTTCAAGTTGACTATATGAGCTTCAGAATTTTACAAAAGATTCATGGTTCATATTTCAGCATCTATCTAAATAGGCATTGGGTCATTGATCTTTAGTCGATGGAGAAGTTTACAAAGAAGAGCTCAATGGATTCCTGAATGCCTAATAAACATTTGAAAGCTTATATTTTGAATTCTGCACAGCCTGAATTCTGTACACCAGGGTCTCTAATCAAACCTTTGTCATCATCAGCAAACGCACATCTTCAGCGAAAATTGACACGTCTGTCACCCTCTGTGAATGGCTTCGGAGCAAATTTTGCAAAGATGTGTTTATGTGTAGTATCTGTATGTGACAGTTGGACATAGTTCATAACATATATAGCTTTTATTCACAGCTATTTGCCTTCTCACAACCAATGCAGGATCTGAACTGTACATTGTGATGGAAGAGACATCCAACTGGGGTTGCACCTTCTCTGGTAAATGGATGACTATATCATACACCACATGCTCACCCCTAAGGTGACGGCCCTGGAAGCTTATTGGAATCGAGTCTCCCAGAAATAGATGTTGGAGCGAGGCGTACTGGAGGGGCCGAAGGTTCAGCAGGGGCAACAGCAACCAAAGAGAGGAGGCCGTGTTCCCTGATCACAAAGATTTCTGTGAATTGCCCCCTCTTCGTCTTCAGCTTCCCTTCTCCTCTGTTCCGAACACAGAACTCGCTTTATTGGTTTTTTCTCCATTTCATTCCTCAACTGTCGCTTTTAAATCCCTTATTACCTCCATCTTCTTCGTCAATCCTCGACCTCTACTGTTGATGCATCGTCGTTGCAGCCTCTCATTCTCGTCAGATTTATGAAGGAGAATTGAAATCAGAGTAAATCCCACTGCTCTTGACGATAAATAGTCTAATCCTGCACACAAAACATTGCAATTTCTTCCTTGTCTTCTATCTGTAGTATTCTTTAAAATGCACCAAATCAGGATTACAATTATGAAGCTCCTGTTTGACTTTGTATGGAGAAGACAGGATCGAATTTAGTTTTGTTTCTTCATCTTCGCTTCAAAGACTTGTCCGATCCGAGGACCTCCTCCACCTTTTTCTTGATGTCGCAAGGCACAGACATCTGGTTCTGCTATTGCTTTTTCTCTGAGCTTGCGTGTGGTTAATCACGGACAATAGACAGGACAACGCCTTTTCTATTGCAGCCTCTTCCGTCCTCCCGATCCCAAACATCTTCGTTCCTTCTCATTTCTCTATTTTTCCCAGTTCAGAAAAATTCTGCCATGGAAGTGTCAACGAACACAATCTGCCTCAGAGCGCAATCTGCCTCAGAGTGCAATTTTCCATCTTCAGTCTCCGTCTTTGTTAAATATTCTCCAATGCCATCTTTTGAACCACTGATTTTGGGAAAATCCACGGGAAATCCTCCAGTTAAAGTCTGCTGTAGCTTGTAAGATTCCCGTGCCTGGATTAGAACCTCAGTTTCTGCATTGAAACCTTACTTTTGCCACAGAGTTTATGCATGAGAGTGTCTTCAGAGAGGTTCCAAGAGGAACCGAGGGTGGAGACGGCATCGACTTCACTTTCTCTTCCGTTCCGAATAATTCCGCCTTATCCCACCTAATTCCCTCTTGTCGACCCTCAGGGTACCCTCCATCTTCCTCCTTAGTCGATCCTCCAATGCTCTGTTCCTCTCCCAGAGCACAAAAAGCAACGTTGCCGTGATCTCTGCAGTGCTCCCCTGGAAACGAGCTTGAATTCCCTTAGAAATTTTGGAGGAACTGTTTGCTTCAAGGTTTACATCTCCTAGAGACTCATCAGAATTACTTGTTTTGATCCACTGCACACGCCATGCACACGACTAGCTCCTTCAACACTCCCAAAGATAGTTGCACTGATCGCAACGCAGATATACTCTGGTAACAGAGAGATGGACTAGCAGAGAACTTCCTCTTTTTCCATTCGTGGTGGGATTTCCCTCGTATTCCCCTTCTTCCTGTCCGTCCCGCCCTCTCTCTTTCAAAATTAGCTTTTTCCTTTTTCTGTCCTCCTAAAAACAGCCCTACCAAAAACAGCAATTGATGCCGTTGAGCCCCTGCATGTCTCATAGAATGTAGGAAGTTTATGTAGCCTAAAGACTTCATTCACACTGTATATCTGCCTGCAGATTTCAGACATCCCCTTGCCTAGTACTTCAACATAACCCACAACTCTTTCAAACACTTTCTTTTGGCTGCATTGTTGCTTACCATATACAGTATGTTTGGCATCCAATCTTACATTCAATTCTGCTGAAAAGGTGCAACCACATCGATGTTTTGTTTGTCCCTCTTCATCTTCTCAAAGAAGTCATGAGATTACCACATATACTCATACTTGTCACCCTGATTCTCCATTGAGCATAATGCGAAACTCCTGTGAACTGTTGATCAAAACCTCCTCATCTAAATTGACTGACCACTTGGCAAGGCATGCCAATTAGAACATTATTGATAAGTTCCTCTTGCTCCAAACCCTTCTTCACTTTATTACCCACGCAGAACAAAAGTACAAACACAACAACTAAATATGTACAAAGTATCAAATCACACGCACAACTTTTGGGTGGTTTACACACCTCGAATACGCAGCAATACGACATCCACCCCCTCTAATCCTGCGCATCCTCCGGATGGGCCAACTACCCATGATCATTATCATCTAGATCCACAAACAGATCAATCTCTTCATTATGCATTTCTGGTAGATCAACAAGATTATCTGTCATATCATCTGTCTCTTCCATTGGAGTTTCTTGTCGTTGCTCTTCTCTTGAAAATTCTTCCAATGCATAATCCTCATCATCTCTTTTCTTGAAATTCTTGATTCTTTTTCCAGCTATAGGCACTCTAAGCACTGTTCCATCCAATTCTGTCAGCTCATATATTGCATTATCAAAGACATGTCTGACTATGTACGGCCCAAACCATCTTTTCACCATCTTTCGAAGTGCAGTATGCTGATTTTCAAGGCTGCTATGAAAGACCAATACCCAATCTCCCTCTTCTATTGCTCTAGGCCGCAAGCGATGCCTGCTATCAAACCTGTCCTTATTTCTTAGTCTAGCAACCTTCAACCTGTCAATAGCTAGCTGAATATCCTCAGGTCTCCTCTCCAACTGTCAAATCCGAAGAGCTAAGAGCTCCTCTCTCGTCAAATCCTCCTGCCAAGGTAAAACTGACCAAGTCAAAGCACAAGTCTCAATCGGCATAACAGGTTTCGGACCATACATCAACTCTGCAGGCATATATCTTGTAGTAACACTATGAGTCGTACGATCAGTCCATAAAGCAAATGGTAGAAGTCTTGGCCATTCTCCAATCCGTCCTCTACATGCTTTGGCTAATGCTTTCACTATCGGCGGATGCCCTCTTTCACTCTTTCCATTTCCCTCTGGATTATATGCTGTGGTTAGAGCCAACTTGATTCCTAGCTGAGAGAAAAACTCCCTAGCTTCATCTGCATCCAATTAACCACGATCCGCAGTGATCTTACCCACACAACCATACCTGCAGAAAATTTCCTCCAATAAGAACTTACACACTGCACTAGTGGTCTTCGTTCTCAAAGATCTGCCCTCAACATGATTGGTAAGATCCTCTCTAGCCAAAACAATGTATCTCATCTGCCATAGACCCATAGGCATGGTAACCAAATCAGCTACCCACTTATAATGAATGCATAGCGGATAGGTCGGATGAAGCTCATCTCGACGACACACTACTGAATACATCTGGCAGTCTCTGCAAGTCTCAACAAAGTGAGAAACATCTCTATACATGCCTTTCCACCAATATTTCTCCTTGATTTTCTCATAAGTAGCCCACACTCCTTTATGACCAGCCCAAGGACTCTCATGAAACTCCCTCATCACCTGTAACTGTGTCTCTCTATCGCAGACAACCCGCAAAGGTAATCCGCCTCTTTTCTTCGGATGCTTCCAAAGAAATCCGTCCTTGAGAAAATAACCATAGGCTTTCCTTCTGATCTTCCTGAACTCTTCATCTGTCCATTCATCTCTTTTGCTTAGTGTACTAAGGTACCTGCCAATCTGCAACCAATCTCCAACATAGAGTTCTTCTGTGAAAGCCACAATATCATAGACATGACAAACATGATCAACCATAGTGGCTGAAATTTCTGCATCATCCTCTTCTGCAAGTAGAGTCTCCTCATCATCATATCTGGCTCTAGACAACATATCTGCCACTGGATTATCCTTCCCTGCTATGTGTTTAAATTCCAGATTTAATGACTTGATGTATGCAATCCATCTCAACATGGCTATATCCGGAGTAGAGCAACTCGTGATCATGCCAATCAATGGCAAGCAATCTGTCTCTACCACAACTGAAGCTCCAATAAAGTACTCCTTGTCACATTTGAGAGCCGTGACAATCCCCAATAACTCCCTCTTGATTTGCGGATATCTCCTCTGTCTCTCGTTTAGGACTTTCGCCCCAAACCGAATAGCATACCTATTTCCATCTGCATCATCTTGACCCACAGCCCAACCTATGCCAATTGGACTAGTGTCAACTGTCAATACAATAGGCCTATCACAATTATAATCCGCTTTCCTGAGAGTAGGAGCATTCTGCAATAACTTCTATGCCTATACCTAGGCGTATGGAGCATGGGTCCTTGTAGGTAAAGCGAGAGAAGCTTAGAGAGGCTTTCCACAGGTGTCAAACAAGGCCTAATGACTAAAACACATTACACAACAACATTCCCACGGTAGGGGAATCAAGGATGTTTCAAACCTCTAGCATGTAAACTTACCGTTAAGGTAGCTTGCTCACCTCCAAATTTGTGTGTTTACAAGCTACATGCGTACAACAAAAGTTTCAAACATTGTACTTTAGCAAAAGTTGTAGAACACACGACAGGAGTTAGAAAGGCTTGACTATTGGTTAATTTTAGCTTTTGACCATTTTGAAACGGCCTCATGGGAAGCCATTCTTAGTAGCTTCATTTTTTTTGACTCAGTTAACCGGTGAGAGTTCCCCATTATCCGAAGTTCAATTCAATATCCATAACATTGAGTATATGAACTCGTGCAAGTCAATTGTATTAAGACCATGGAACATCGGCTGAATCTCAATACAAAGGTTAAAAATGAAAAAACAGATGGATTAAAGAATAACAAAGCACACGGGGATCTTTTTGTTGTTGGCTTAATCATGGCGCTTGGTGTGAGTTAGATTATTGTTTTGTTAGAACTTTTCTTCTTCTGGGACCACCCTAACGGCGGCAGACGATGCCCCCGCCGGTGGAGGAGCTGGTGCACTTGGCCTCGAAACGGCCGGCCAGGGAAGAGGAGGTGGAGTCGTCAGTGGCGGCAGCAGCTTCGAAGTTGGTGCAGGCCTGGCAATCGGTGGCGAAGAGGGAGGAGACGCGGAACTTGTTTTCGCCGCCCATGATAGGCATGGGCACGCCCACCTTGACCGGGTTCTGGAAGCCCGGGCGGTAGGTCTGGCCGAGGACACCGTCCACGCTGGCGGTGAGGTCGTAGAACTTGAACTGGACGTTGAGGTGGGCGAAGCAGTCGTCCTTGGGCAGCTGGTAGTGGTGGACTTTGTCCTCGCTCTCGCTGATGGGCACCACGTCGGCCGTGAAGGATAGCAGCCCGTCGATCACCACCTCCACGCTGTTGGCATTAGCCAGCCTCTCCACGCGCACCTCCTCCTCCGGCGACGCCCACGTGGACACGCTTCCCGCCGGCAGGGCGAACTCCTGGCCGTCGTACGCGAAGAGCAGCTGGTCCACGCTGGCGTCCCAGGCGGCCACCTTCTTGACGGAGATGCTGAAGGAGTGACCGGCGCCGTAGCGGATGCCCAGGGCCTGCACCCACGTGTAGTCGCGCTTCCGGCCCTCGGGGCGCAGCCCGATGAAGTGCGCGTTGATGTGGAGGTTGCGGTCGTTCACCAGGCAGAAGTCCTGGCCGGCCTTGCCGTGGAAGTAGAACATGATGCCGTCGCCGCCCACGAAGCGCGGGTCGTAGCACACGGAAGCGTATCCGTAGCAGTTAGGCTTGCGGTCTGCGACGGTCGGACGTCATGATCAGGTGTTGCATTAGCGTTTAGTAAGTAATATATATTCTTTTCGGTTGGAACATCTTATGATTTCCCAGTCTGCAATTACTGCTATTGTAGGAAAACGCTGATGTAGTCCAGTGTTAATATATACTTACGCTTGCAGCTGGTCTCGCACTTCGGAGAGCAGTCCATGAAGCACGCGCACTTGCCTGGCCTGGTGTCCGCGCGCTTGGGGCATTCCCTGGGGCACCTGAGCCTGGTCCCCTTGCACCTATTGTTGCCGATGCACCGCGCCGCCTCCGGCTCGTTGGGGTCCGCCGACGTCCGCACCATCACGTACTGCGTCGCCGGATCGTCGGTGTAGGGGTTGTACGCCTCTGCCGCCAGCAGGAGCGCCAGGGCTGCCACCGCCAGCACCACCACCGACGTCAGCACGTCGCCCACGCTAGGCGCACGGAGCAGGAGAGCCATAGGTGATTATAATGATAAAAAGATGCGATATGTTGATCGCTTCGTCTTCGATCCTATCGATTATATTCAAGCTGCTGTTGGAATATTGCGGCTGAAGACGACGTACTATCTCTTTCCTGCTATCCCTCGGGGTCTGCTTAATATACCACTAGTAAAACTTCGTGATCCTACGCAGCTCCCACCGACTCCAGCCACAAATATCGACGATCATCCAGCGTCAACGCGGGAACGTGGCCTAGCACGTCGAAGTCGTATCTCAGTCTTGCTCCCCTGCCAGCCCTGAATATATGCGGGGCACCCCCTCTCACGTCCTCCGGTTCATGAAACTCATTATTTTTTTTCCCATTTGCATCCTCCATGAACGTGCTTGTTTATCTCCGGACATCAACGATACCCTACGAACATACTCTAGCACTAGCTGGCACAAATCATGTCGCATCTAGAATTGGTGAAACCCACGATGTAAGTAACATTCAAAGTTCACCACAAAATAGGTCAGATCATTGGCCACTCTATTGCTTTACTTTATCTCACGTGAAGATTAGAGTGCAATGATATGGCTTAGTGAAATGATATGATGTGTCCTTACATTGTACCGTATGGTTACTTACTAGTAGCGAAAGTACCACTACAACATATGATCTCTTTACTAGCAATTATAATAGAGCTTCTAGACATAGTAAAATTCCATTGTGCCCCAAGGTGTCGGTATCAACACAACTATAAATGTTTTGTAATGTGCTTCTTGTATTTATATAAAAAAGTGGTGTACAATATCTTATAGATGTGGCATGGCACTAGGCCAATTGTCACGTCTTCTTACAAAAAAGTATGAATATCCAATTACAAGATTTCAAAGAATCTATGATAACCAAAACTTCATTCCTTAATATACTGTTGTGCAGAAGACTTAGTTGACTAGGAGAGTTCTTGAATACCATTGCATTTCTTCTACTCCATATGTATTTAAGTACAATCCCATAGAGGAGACTAACTAGCCTCAATGTGTTCTCTTGAAGTTTTGATCGATCAGCAAAAAGGGCCATAGACATGCTGAAGTTGCTTCTCGAATTTGATGCTTTGAGCCATTTCGTAGCCATTTCGTAAGTGCCTACTAGAGTGGGGCTGCGTAGAATGAGTTCCAAAACAAATGTTTTTCATCCTCCTCTCATCCTACCACAAAATAGGCACAATGGAGACACTCTTACTCTTTCAGTCATCCTGGTGCATAGGGGTAATCTCTTCACCATTAGTCTCCACCTTGGTACATTAATCCTATAGAACGAGAGGATTTTCAAACCTCTTGAACTCTTTTACCATTGGGACCCACCAAATTGTGTAGGATTGAGCCTTCCTTCTCGGCCCCACAGAGTTAGGTCTATTGTCCTTGTGTTGTTGAATCACCAACCCCAGCCTAGATGACTCTTGCTCAGAGATTCCGTGTTGCACTACCACCTCATTCATAGGGATCCATTTGTAGCTCCTCTTGACCTAGATAACATTCCATGTTACAACGCCCTTCATGCGGACAATCCTGGCCAATTTCAGGTTCCTGTGCAGAGTGGTAGCAATAGGGTCATAAGTAAATGGAGAGAACCAAATATCAAGAGCTGGTGAGCAGTCACCCTTTGAAGTGTTGCTAGGTACCCAGTTTGAATGAATGAGTACTTTTTGCCATTGGGTTGCCAAACCTTGTGCCACATCCAATTGTTGATTCTTAATTGTAATATGGGGGCATGATAGTATATCCTACCAGTGCAGATTCTCCCAAGTATACCCTTTGACCTTGGAAGTGGTCAACTAGCTCTGATAAATTTCATCCAAGGCTACAACCTTCTAAACTTTTCAACAAAGCCGAGCTCAGGCTTTGAGCCTTGCTGGTGAGGCTTTCCAGTCTAGCACCTCCGCACTTCTTATTTGCGGTGGGCATATCCCACCCTATTTGAGGCATTCCTGAGAAGGGCCTAGTGCTTCTTCCATGGCCGCACATGCCCGCCCTTTCTTCTTCTCCCTCGCCTTCGCCTGCTACTCCTCTTCCACAAAGCACGTCACGATGGAACTGAGCCACAAAATGTCATGAAACAAAGGTCTGCTAATGAGCAAATAAATAAAACAATAAAGAAAACTTATCTTTGTGATGTTGTAGAACCTCGCTCTGATAACATGTTGGAAACTACGAGGAAGACGAGAGACGAAAGGAAGAGAGGAGAGAAGAGAGATAGGAGACACCAGAAGTGGAACCCTAGAAGTGTGTCAACTGAGCACACATGATAGGAATATATAGAGGGGACCTGGGGCGCTATATATAGACAGACTATATATAGCTAACAATTCCATCCTTGTTCTTATATGACCAGAGAAACCTCCCAAGGAGCTTTTTCATTTGGTTCCATGTTGTTGGGCTAAATGGCATTAGTGAGGCTATATATACCATTACAGATGCTAGCATATTCTTGATCATTGTCAATTTTCTAGCAACGAAAAAGGGAGATCCATCCTTCCCTTCATCTTCTCTTGAAACTTGGTAAAGCACTAGCTAAATCTCTCATGGAGTGTCACGCCCACACCAATGGGTACTTCGAGGTATCATATCAATTCTCTTGGCTTAATGACTTTGAATCCTAGATGAAGGATCCAAGGATTAGGATCTTTCCATGAGAGGAAGAAAAGTTTGATTTTGGCCTCTAGTTGACTTCGAGGTAGTCGACCAAGAGAATTTAGCATAGATTCCAAGTAGATTTGCCATTGATTGCTTTTGAGCTTCAATAGAGAAGCTTCAACTACCCCAATGCATTATCATTTGCAAAGAATTGAGTTGAGGTATGAGAGCTATTAGGCAGGAGTAGTCCCTTATCCTTCTTGCAAGGCTTTATCAAATTTCCTAAGTAGAGAGTTAGTTATAAGAGCAAAAAGTAGTGGGGCAAGTGGGCACAAAGGGCTGAGTAATAGATCCATTGATGCTAACTGATGTAATGGTTCCTTCGAAAAGAGTGGTAATCAAATTGTTGAAGATGGGGCCACACATGATTGCTGACATGACAACCAAGATGAAATTCAAATTTACTCTATCATAAGCTTTATTGCAATCCATATTGATGAGGACAAAGTCTTTTTGCAAACTCAATGCATAGTCCATTGAGAGAATCATATTTAAGACTGCATCTTATATCATGCACCCATGCACAAAACCATACTATTTTTCATGAATAACACTAACAAATAGAAATTTGACTCTTAGTACTAATACTGGCTAAAACTTTGTAGTTGAAGGTCATCATAGTTAGTGGTCTCCAATTGGAGAGCTTTGTTCTATCTTGAGCTTTAGGAATGAGCTTAATCAGATCTTGGTTCATGTAATGTAGCATGCTTCATGAGGATCTTATATAATTTAGAAGATCAACTAGATCCTCTTCACAAATCAACCATAGCTTCTACAATACTTCTATCTGAAGTCCATCTACACCTAGTGCTTTTCAAGTTGAAAGCTAAAAACCACTCCCTAATCTGCTCTAACAAGAAGGTCCTCTCCAAAAAGAGGACTTGATTAGGTTTGATTGGAATCAGAGCATCATCCAAAAAGTCATGCAGCCACAAATCATAATCCAAAATGTCTGGTGCTTTAGTGCCTACACAATGGAGAGAAGACAATCTTTGAAGGTTTGAGAAATCTCTAATTGATCATTAACCAACTCCCCATGAAGATTGACCACCTCAATAATAGTTTCCTTTTTCTTCTTTGCCTTTGGCTTGGAGAAGTAAAAGGTGTTTGGGCCATCTCCTTGTGATTTCCACCAGCCTTTAAGGTGAACCTTGGCAGCCTTAATGTCCTTGTAGTTTCCATCAGCCTTTAAGGTGAACCTTGGCAGCCTTAATATCCTTGTAATTTCCATCAGCCTTTAAGGTGAACCTTGGTAGCCTTGATGTCGTCATCTTCTTGACTTTTTAGATAGTCCTCCACATTCTTCATGCACACTTGCATAATCTTGTTCTTAAGGAGCTTCTAATATCAAGGCCATCATAGTAGTTCTAGTATAGGATGATGAATGGTTTTGGGAAGTTAATTGTTGTTATCGATATATCAATTACAAAAGTTTTGGATTACAATTATTGAGTTGTACCCACAACCACCAATAATATAGAAACTCCATTATATAGAATATGGACTTTTGAAAAACCCAATACTAGAAACAGATAGGCTTATCGATGTTGTGGCTTATTTTCTTCTCATAGTTTAAACTTTTCTTCATCTTTTTGGGGCAATTTGTTTGGATATATATAGCACATTACATTGGGATCATTCAAGATTGGGACATCTCTTTCAGATATGCCCTAATTCTCCATACTTGTGGTACTTCATTCCTTAGTCTTTTGAGTCATCATAGTCTTCTTTGGCAATCTCTGAGAGGCAGCTATCTTCAAGAAGTTGGTCTCCATTTTCCCCAATCAAATTGGCTCGTATGAGAGTGTCTTGCAAGTTGGTTGGCCATGAATTCTAGACAAGTATCCAAGGATTGATTTGATCCTTGGCAGAGCCTTGCAACTTGTTGGCACATATCTATCTTAGGAGCATATTTCATGAGTATCACACACTAGGAATAATATGATTCTAGTGTTAGGCTTACTTATCTCAAAGTTGAAGAACTTGTTAATCTTGATGGAAGGATAGGTAGGTAACAAATATCTTTGTCTTATGGCCTTCTTTATTTATTCTCAACTTTACGAGAGCTTTAATGGTAGCATTGTCACATCCCTTCCCTACAAGACATAGCCTTTGCAAATGTCTTGTTAGCCATGCTTGTTCTTGCCACTACAAATTGTCTTCAAGGGTTTCGATCCAGATTTCAACATCAATCCCAACATTGGATCCTTTTCTAATACATTCAAGTATCTTGATTTGCTTAAAGAGAATTTCCTTTTCTTAGAGCTCAACGTTCATAGTTGCAAAACCAATATCATGTTATTCAAAACAAGTTTTATGTTATTTATAACCCTTATACTTTCAAGTTCATAAATCGAATCATTAGACAAACACGTGCAAAGTTGTTATTAATTTAGTTATAATTTTTTCTCTAATATCATGTGTCACACTCCTATTTAATGAATCCTTGATAGCATAATTTTGGTAGTTCTTAGTACTCAGAATGATATTAGGGTAGCTTGTTGGGGCATCCAATGCTATTGACAATGCTTTCACCTATATTAGTAGCCATGTCCAAAGAGACTTATAATATGGATGGTCTATGAAATGGACACAATCGTGGAGGCAAATCGGGCTTAGTAAGACATACCTAGTGAATATATTACCTAAACTTGAGAGAGAATTTGCTCAAACTAGTCATTCTTATTGCTCAAGATTGGTCATGTCCACAAAGGTGTCATTCATGATGCTAGTTGGCGGTTGTTCTTTAGGTGAATTCTAGCTTTGAGCACAAGTTATACGTAAATTTGGTGAGGTCTTAGATGCACTAGCACTTGGACTATCTCTTTGGTGTTTCCCCCAAAGGAGTCCACCGATAAGAAATCATCTATATAACATGTGTTCAAAGGATATTAAGAAATACCCTTTCTTTACATGTTATCAAGCCTTAGAATGAGCCCTTTTACTTTACTAAACTTACGGATTTTTTTCAAATTGTAATTTAAAAACCCGTTTTGTAAATATAATCCTCTAAATTTTATTCAATATAATACCCTTTCTTTTGAACTCATGTGGTATCTTACATGTTCTATTAGGTGGAATCCTTGGGTGTTTCTTTTGATGTTCTTAGTGAAGTCTGTTTGCTGAGATTGCAGTCTTCATTTGCTTGCATTTTCACTTCTTATTCATTTTTCTATATGTAGTAGTAGATGGTGGTGTTGATGGGGCTTGTAATTCTCTGGCATGTTGGTTGGTCGTGTTGAAGTTGCCTTGTTGTGATTTTCCTTTGGGGTGCTCATAGGTAGTATTGAAGCCATTGTTGCACCTAGCTTTTTTCTACCAAGGGAAATACATGATTGAGAACATTGGGATATTTCTAATATTATTTCAATTTGGGCAATGGTAGTGATATAGAAGATCCCATAGTCATTGTCAAGGTCATGGTTCTGGTTGTTTCAAAATTAGATACTCCTAAATGCTTCATCGGCCATTCTTTTTTGCAAGGTTTAGTGGGTGCTACTCTACTCATTGGTTCAGTTTTGTTTTTCTATGTATTTTGTATTTCACATAAAAAACTTTTACCCCCTTCACACTAGAGTTGTTACAGGATGAGGACTTCAATGGCATTGCTAGCAGCTGGCCTACCCTTGTTGAAAGCCATGATTATGCTCACATTTGTTGGGTAGAGATGGATATGTTATGCATTATAATCCACATTACATTGTGTTTCCTATTTGAACATTATTTTCAATAGTGTTTATTTTCCAACCATCTCAACATTTGGTGGTACATAAAAGATTAGTAGAAGGCTCTTAGTCTCAATGGTCACCACAACCTTGCATTTCCGCCAGTAAGGAATAGGGCACACCTTGTATGGGTCAACCTTCGCCATTGTCAATTAGGGCATCAATGGTTGTTGGCACATTATTACTAGTGTGAGTGCCATTTTATCTTTTTGAATATGCAATTTTGTACATTGGCACCCATTGCAGTGTTTGACAAGCTTAGGTACATTGTGGAAACATGTAGACCACCATAATTGAGATTGAAGAACTTCATGTGTAGTTATGTCTTCATTCAAATGTACTCCTACAAGTCCCCCATGTGCTTTGGTGAGCACATTGTGCGTTTTACTCATAGACACATCTTCTCAATAGACTAACTTGTCCTAGTCAATAAAGTTGCCTAGTAATCAATTTTTATGGTTGAACATTAAGAATGAGTTACCTAAGTTTAGCTTTCTCAATTGGATGGTTTGAAATTCCTTTTTCAAGAACCTAAACTATGATGTTTTCCGAATAGGTTGTGAGGTCTACTTTATGAAACTCTTTCTTGCTAGAGACTTTAAATATATGGGTGTTAATAAACAAGTTTTCCATGATGCCCTTTTCTATGGATCCTAGTGGGTATGTCAGACATATGATCTACCACCATATAGTGTTTTTTGCCCTTGCATACCACCAGTAAGAAATCAAACTCTAATAGAAGCAACAACTATTAGGCAATGCACCTTGTTATACATGATTTGTTAACAAGATATAGCAATGCTTGATGGTATACAAATAAGGTAAATGGTATCACCAACAGATAATGTCAAAATTTCTTAACCACAAATACTATCTCCAACCCTTCTCTCTTTGTCGTGGAATCATTTTTCCACTTTAAAGAGTTGACTACTTGCAAAACTCATGGGAGAATCCATGATATGCTCTTTGGGTTGGCATAACATTACTCCCACAACAAACTTGGATGCATCAATGTGCACATGGAAGGTTATTGAGAAATCTAGGGCTCATAATATTGGTTCAATAGTGAGAACCTTTTTCAAGTTTTCATATGTATGTTGGCATTCTCTACTCAACTCAAAGACAATAAATAATTTGTACAAGGGTTAAGAAATCAATGCATAATTCAATGAAATTGCCAATAGTACCTTGTGTGGTCAAGAAATCAGTAAACACCCATATAGTTGATTGGTGGTGGAAGGTCAATGATCACCTTGACTTTCATGAAGTTGATAGCAATCCTATTTCTTGACACAATATGCCCTATTATACATTCATGTTTGACCCAAAACTCGCACTTCGAGGGATTTAGAGAGAGATCACATTGTTTATATCTCTCAAAGATAATACAAAGGTTTTCTAAGTGCTCTTCCCAATTTGTGTAAACATAGAGATCATCAGCAAATACTTCTAGCCATTTTCTGAGCATAGCTTTGAAGATAGCACACACAGGGTGCTAGAAGGTAGCAGGGGTATTAGTTAGTCCAAAAGGCATGACTATGTAGGCAAACGCCCCCCACTCAGTGGTGAATGCCATCTTGTGTGTGTCATTTGGATGTGGTCATATCCTGAAAATCCATCTAGGAAACTAAAAGCTTCCTTCCCTAGCACTCTTTCAAGCATGTGCTTGGTATATAGTAGAGGATAAATGCCTCTCTTCATAGCAACATTAACTTTTTCGCAATTGATGCACACTCTAACTTTTTTGTTCTTTTTTAGTACAATGACTATCAATATTGATACCTAGTTCATGTGCTCAATCTCATAAATGAATCATGCGCTCCATATTTTGTTAGTTTCTTTCTTAACTACATGAGTGTGTTTAAGATTCATGGCATAGGGCTTGAGTAAGTTACTCATGAATATATGTGTGCATCACCTGGATTCAAAATAAAGTATTTTAAAAATACCATTTTTATACATTTTTTACATGCATAAGGGTGTAATATAAAGGGATTATTTATAGATTGAATAGAAAAGGATTATATTTTATTTAGAAAAAATTCATAGATAAGGATATTTATAAATAGGCCTTGAATACATATGATGTAGAGGATATACATATAGTAACTTTCTCGAGGAATAGGGTCTCTTATTTAGTGATGTGGCATCTACGAGAACTGGATATTATGGTATCAATGCTAAGGTCTATTTCCTTAAGTTCCTTCATGGAACAAGTAGACACATCAAAGAACTCTTTCAAGAGACAAATGAGATTAGTCTCATTCTCGTCCATTGGGTCCTCAACTATGAACTCAATTCAAGGCTTCTCCCCTTCACTAGCCAAGTTGACTTCGTTGTTGTGCTGCTGGGCATCCGAGCCGTAAGCACCTCCATTTTTGTTGTGCATCTGTGTTATCTTTTCACGTGTGTTTCATTGTTTTTGATTGCTGTGTTATCTTTCCATCCTTTTCTGTACGCTCATCCAGCTTGAGCAGAAATCAGATGGAGACTCTGCCTTATGGTCCTTTGCCTTGGAGATAGCGAGAAGAGGGAAAGTTCAGGCATCCACTATGACTTGTGTGGGCTCCAGCATCCGAAGAGAAACAGGATGGGATTCTCCTGTTGACAGGTATTCTATTTTTGCTAATATGGCGAAAACATAGGGTTTAGATGCCATGGTTGAGGAAAAGAGAAGAAGAGATGAGGAGGGTCTCAGCACCTCCAAAAAGACTAGAGGGGGTGACTTTGTTTCACCACCTGTTACAGCTCCACCTATGACGAGTTCTCTAGCACAATCAGGTCCTAAACAACCTATGGCAGACAAACAGATGAAAGAAAAGAGACAACCAAGAAAGGAGCCAGGATTCAAGCTCTTGTCAGACCTTGACATGCAGACGGATATGAGTAAGATTTTTCATGAAAGAATTTTAAATAGTGAAGTCATTTTTACTGTTGGTGAAGCTCTTGGGATTGCTAGAAGAGAAATACAGGATCAGATGCAGGATCTTTTGCGGAGGAAACGACATGCAATGGAAGGACCTGCTTTACAGGGGTTATGGCATGGAGCTCTTGGGGAAGAGCAAGATGATGCAGTGATGGTTGAGAATGCTTCTGTCAACCCGCAGTTGGAGAAAATAGTTCAATCTATGCAGTATGAGGATGATGATACCCCTATCCTCATTCCTCGCAGCCATTTTTCACATAGTCATTGGGCTAGAGCAACCACTGAGACGGTGGTAAGGATTGGAGAGAAGCAGATTCCTTTGGTCGCTTTAGTCGATCATGGTTCCGAGATTAATCTTATTGCGTATGGTGCTTTTCCGAGCATCAGAATTTCTATTGGCAATGTTGAAGAGGATTATCATTGCTTTGTTCAGGATTCTTGCTCTTATCCGATTATTCTTGGACAGCCTTTCATTACAGAAGCAAGAATGGAGATGAAAGTGATGGATGATGGCTCAGCCTATGCACGGTTACGCAGTAAGGATGGTATGCGAGCTGTTTAGTTTATGACTGTTGGAGTAAATCATCCGAGAAACAGGGACTCCTTGCGTGAGGCACTACTACCTGCGAAGGAGCTGGATTTTCATTAGGTACTGCTGTCTTGCGAGACGCCAGTGGTACGGAGCGGAGAAAAGAGGAGATCTCGCCTCCTGGTAGCCAATCTTTCTCCACTAATTTTTTTGGTTTTTCTTCAGATAGTTCAGTGAGTTATCAGAAAATTTTCAGATTTGTCTAGAGCTGCCAGGCAGTACATTGGTCGTAAGGAGAAAGAGTTGAAGACTGCAGGTATTTTGCAAGCAGAAGAGCATGTGGATGGGCTGTATGACGGAATATCTTATGCAGATACTTTGTCTGAAATGGAAAATATGCTGAAAACTGATGTATGTAAGGGTTCAAGGATCATACCAGTGCAAACCTTGGATATGTATCAGGAAAATTCTGATTTTATGTTGAAAATAGAGTCAGAGGCTGAGAAAACTCAGCAAACCGAATCTATGGCTGATCTTGATCAGCTTTCAGAGTTGCAGAGGGCTGAAACCTTTCAGCCAGCAGAGTTAAATGCTGGAATAGTTCAGCATATAGAGTATGAGGCTGCATCATGGCAGTCTACAGAGCAGAGGGCTGAAACCTTTCAGCGAACAGAGTTTAATGCTGAAGAATTTCAGCATATAGAGTTTCAGGCTGCACCCATGCAGTCCATAGAGCAAAGGGCTGAAATCTTTCAGCCAACAGAGTTGAGAGTTGCTAAAAAATTGCAGAAATTGCAGCAAAGAAGAGAGTGCATGACTGATGCCAAGGTTGACACGAAGTATAAAACAGTTGATAAGAAGGTTAAGCCGATTACAAGGCTGCTTCCTCCTGATAGTGATGAGCAGATGGAAAAAGCTATGAAGCAGCCTATGTTGAGAGATCCTGCAAATATTGGACATGAATTTACAGCTGAAACTCTTGCAAAATTGAAGATTGGAAATGATGATTTCTTGCTTCCAGTGGAAAAAGAATGTTTCAGAGAGATGCTTGGACGACATGGTAAGGCATTTGCTTTCTTTCCTCATGAAATTGGCTGCATTAGTCCCGAATTGGTTGCGCCTATGGTCATCTTCACCGTTCCTCATGTGCCATGGAATATACATCCTATACCTGTGCCTAGAGCACACTTGCCAAAGCTGATAGAGTTGTTGAATGAGAAGATTAAGATGGGGATTTTGGAACCCTCTTCTGCGCCCTATTCTAACAGGTGGTTTACTGTACCAAAGAAGAATGGAACCTTGAGATTTATTCAGGATATGCAGCCTGTGAATAGAGTGACAATCAGGAATGTGGGAACAGGACCAGTTGTGGATGAGTTTGCCGAGGCTTTTGCAGGACGAGCCATCTATTCCCTTGGTGACTTGTATTCTGGTTATGACCAGTTTCAGCTTGCCTTGGAAAGCAGGGATATTACCACTATGCGGACACCTATTGGTCTTGTGAGGATGTGTACCTTGCCTCAAGGTGCCACCAACTCAGTTGCTCATATGATGAATGCTATGCATAAAGTTCTATGAGACTATATTCCGCAGTATACCATGCCTTTCTTAGATGATGTGCCTATTAAAGGCTGTGCAGAAGAAGAAAAGAATGAGAGTCTTGATTTGCGAGGATGTAGATAGTTTGTGGCTGAACATTTGGTTGCTTGTGAGCAAATATTGACACGATTAGAGGAGGTGAATTTGACTCTTTCAGGGCTGAAATCTGTCTTTGGTGTTAATGAAGTCATCATAGTTGGGCATATGGTTGGTTATTATGGCAGAAAGCGTTCACCTGCAAAGGTGGATGCCATAAGCAAGATTGCGGAGTATTGCTCGACTACTTCAGAGGTGCGGAGATTTGTGGGAGCTTGTGTATTTTACATGATTTGGATTCCTCATTTTGCTCACATAGAAGATGTTCTCTATCAGCTGCTTCAAAAGGGGTAGAAGTTTCATTGGGATGAGAAGCATTTGAAAGCTATGCGTAAACTCAAGAAGCTGTTGCAGTCAGCTCCTACTCTTCGCAAGGCGGATTATCAGTGTGGACGGCCAATCATGTTGACAGTTGATACAAGCCCTATTGGCATAGGTTGGGCAGTGGGATAGGATGATGCTGATGGGAACAGATATGCAATCCGCTTTGGAGTTAAAGTTCTTAATGAGCGACAGAGAAGATATCCGCAGATTAAAAGAGAGTTGTGGGGAGTAGTCATTGCACTGAAGTGTGATAACGAGTATTTTATTGGTGCTCCAGTTGTTGTGGAAACAAATTGCTTGCCTTTGCTTGGCATGATTACTAGCTATTCGACTCCAGATATAGCGATGCTTCGGTGGATTGCTTACATCAAATCATTGAATCCAAAATTTCGACATATAGCAGGAAAAGATAATCCAGTTGCTAACATGCTGTCTAGAGCGAGATATGAGGATGAGGAGTCGTTGCTTGCAGAAGATGATGAGACAGAGTTTGCAGCTTCTATCCTTGTTCATGATTATCATGTATCTACTGTTGAAGCCTTTACTGAAGAACTCTATGTTGGCGAGTGGCTGCAAATTGGTCAGCATCTGAGTTCATTAACTCGAAGAGCTGATTGGATAGATGATGCATTCAAGAAAATCAGAAGAAAGGCTTATGGGTATTTCTTGAAAGATGGTTTTCTTTGTAAGCACCCAAAGAAGAGAGGCGGCCTACCCTTGAGAGTAGTTTGTGATGCAGCGATGCAGATACAGATTATGTGAGAGTTTCATGAGAGTTCTTGGGCTGGACATAGAGGTGTGTGGGCTACCTATGAGAAAATCAAAGAAAGAACTGGTGGAAAGGGATGTATAAGGATGTTTCCCACTTTGTGGAGACTTGCAGGGACTGTCAGCTCTACTCTTTAGTGCGGCATCGCGATGAGTTGCATCCGACCTATCCGCTATGTATGCATTATAAGTGGGTGGTTGACTTGGCTACTTTGCCAGTGGGACTTTGGCAGATGAGATATCTTGTCTTGGCCAGGGAGGATCTTACAAACTATGTTGAAGGCAGATCTTTGTGGACGAAGACCACCACTACAGTATGTAAATTCTTGTTGGAAGAAATATTTTGCAGGTATGGATGTATAGGCAAGATTACTGCTGATCGTGGAGAGCTAGATGCAGATGAAGCTAGAGAATTTTTCTCATGGCTTGGGATTAAGTTGGCTCTTACTACTGCCTATAATCTAGAGGGGAATGACAAGAGCAAAAGAGGGCATCCCCCGATAGTTAAGGCATTGGCAAAAGCTTGTAGAGGTCGGATTGGAGATTGGCCGAGATTACTACCTTTTGCATTGTGGGCAGACCGCTCTACACATAGCGTGACTACTGGATATATGCCTGCAGAGTTGATGTATGGGAAAAAACCTGTCATGCCTACTGAAATTTGTGCTCTCACGTGGAATGCTCTTCCTTGGCATGAGAATTTATCAAGAGAGGAGCTTCTAGCTCTTCGGATTCGTCAACTAGAGAGAAGGGCAGAAGATGTGCAGCTAGCAGTTGATCATATGAAGGCAGCTCGACTCAGAAACAAGGATAGGTTTGATTTGAGGCATCGCTTTGCGGCCTAGAGTCATAAAAGAGGGAGATTGGGTTCTAGTCTACGACAGTAGCCTAGAGAATCAGCATAGCAGCATGAGAAAAATGGTTCGAAGATGGTTTGGACTGTATGAAGTGAAACAGGTTTTTGACAATGCTACCTATGGGTTGGTTGAATTGGATGGGACGGTATTGAGGGTGCCCATTGCTGGAAAACGAGTCAAAATTTTCAAGAGAAGAGAAGATGAAGAGTATGCACTTGAAGCATTGGTAGAAGAAGAGCAGTCAGAAGCAATTCTAGCAGAAGAAGCAAAGAATATGGATGATGTAACTGATGGAGAAACAGGTCTATCGAAAACTGATGAAGAACTGGACCTGTTTGTGGACTTAGATGATCATGGATAATTGGCTCATCCGGAGGATGCGCAGGTTTAGAGGGGGTGGATGTCGTGCTGCTGCGCATCCGAGCCGTAAACACCTCCATTTTTGTTGTGCATCTGTGTTATCTTTTCACGTGTGTTTCATTGTGTTTGATTGTTGTGTTATCTTTCCGTCCTTTTCTGTACCCGCATCCAATGTACATACTCCACTTGTGTGTTTGTGTTTGTGTGCGTTTCTGTTTGTGTGCATGTTGTGTGTGTGTCAGAAAAATATGAAAAATTTGATGCCAAAGAATATTATCATGCTGTCAATTTCAATGATGAACTCCAAGAAAAGTGCAGGAAACCGTGGAATCAAAGGAAGCTTTGTAGAAGCCGACATTTAAGCTATGAAGACAAAGGTTGTACCTGGACCAAGGCTTCTGATTCTAGACTATGTTAAAAGGCTTTGACAGGTGATCCTCTAGTTCAAGCTCGAAACTTTGCAGTAATGACAGGCGTAAATTCAGGAATATCATGTGCAATGAGAAGAGCTCGTGGTGGCGTGGAAGATGTTTAGACCAGCATGGTAGCTGCCTTTGGATCTGGGGCTATGTTCTCTATCGTCAGTGGCGTTGGTGGCCCAAATGTGGCATTCAATGCAGTTATGACAGGAGATTCTTTTGCTCTCATTCAAGGAGGCATGCATAAGCTTAACCTCGACCAGTTGATGCCTACTATTTGAGGGGGAAGGGAATATTGGAGAATTTGGGCCTGGAACGCTATGAAAAGAATTTCAAGAAGGGAAAGTTAAAAAACAGCACTTGTTGAAGGAGAAAAAGGTGGCGCTAATCTTGGGAGGGAGGAAAAAGATCATGGCTATCATCAGTAATACAACTAGAGTGTTGATTCAACACAGAGCCTTGCTTTCGAGAGCCTGTCATGGCCTCTTCGCCGATGGAATCACCCTTTCATCAGTGCACAGATACTTAGGAACCTTTTGAGTTTTTATTGGTTCCCTCCTCCTGGTCTCCTACCTGCTGGGTTGAATGTTGCTCGCCATCTCACCCTCTCATGAAGAAAGCCGCCTCTCTTATCAGCTTCAGAGCTCCTCGCCTCTCAATGTGTTGGTGGTGGGCGACTTGGGAAGAGAAGGGAATTACAATCAATCAGCCGTAGCTTACCAGATGGGCATAGTGGGGGATTTGCTTGGGCCGGAGTTTATTATCTCCATAGGTGATAATTTTTACGAGGATGGACTCACTGGAGTAAATGACACTGCTTTCTACAAATCCTTCACCCAAATTTACACAGCCCAGAGCTTGCAAAAGACATGGCACTTTTGGGGAACCATGATTACAGGGGTGATGTCCTTGCCCAGGTGGATAGACAACTGACTGTGAATGACTTTCGATGGCATTGTGAAAGATCATTTTCTGTGAGGCATTAGCTGGATGAATCCTCGGAAGGAAGTGCAAGCTATGTTGATTTTTTTTCTTCTATGATACAAATCCATTTGTGGTGAAGTATTGGACAGACACAGATAATGTGTATGACTGGAGAGGGGTTTTGCCCAAGCAGGAATACCTGGAGCAAGCTTACTAAGAGAGAGAGCAGCTATACATGGAAATATTAACCAGATAGAAGAGGTTATTAGTCAATCACATTCTACGAAAGGAGCTTTAGCTTCTCAGCGGGGCATGTTTTTTTATATACAAGTGATGGACCAAAAAACGGGCCGGCACTGGCTCATGCACTAGCCGGGCCTCGTCACTACGCACAAGACAACCCCTCGGCCTCGCGGCCAGGAGCGTCTATCAAAATCTCTGCCTTCCTAAACATTGTGTTTGTAATACGTTGTAGTCCAACTGATCCTAACCCAATATTACTCCTCAGAGGGAGTCCCTTTCACATAGCCAAAAGGCTCAAATCACATACACATGGGGGTCCTCCTACGGCTAAATGCCGTCAACCCTCTGCGACTCTCCTACACCTTGGGGATTGGCCCCTCGATGCGTCGCTCAACAAATAGACACATCGCACAAAAGTCGCTCAAGGTACCAAATAAGCGTGTCCAGGAATGTACCATTGTCCTTACTTGATTTCCCCTTTGGGACCCGCGTTTACCTGCAACATGGGTACCTCACTGTCTCTCAACATAGGTCATGTCCTAATAAACCAATTGCAATACATGTCCAGGAGCTGGTCACTGATACTTTTAAATTCTTTTTCATGCTCTATGCATTTGGTGGATGCCTAGTGCTCAAACAGTTATGAAATCAATATTGTACACAAGTGCAAAAACATTCTTTTAATGGTTTCCAACTACCGTTCGTGCTTCGTTGCATGGACTTAGCACCGAGGTGATCCTCGTGCTACTAAGCTCTTAATTTTAATTATCATCCGTCCTAAATGCTATGCATAGAAATCAGCAACTTTTCCATCATTTCACACGGCATTTAGACATATTTCAACTCCTCTACCCTTCCCCGTTTAATTATTGCATCGTTGGAGAGGTTTATAAGGTATTTTGACATCCTTTTATGTGAAAAAAAACGGAAAAAGGCACACTAGAACAAGAAGGTGGGGTTGAACTGAGGCAAATCCTCATGCTTCAGTCCCCACCAACATTCACAAACATTGTTCTTATTTATCCTTATTTTTCGAAACCCAAAATGTATTTTTTCCCTATTTTTTAGAGTTTTTCCACTCTTTTCTTGTATTTTCCCTTATTTTCTTACATTATTTAATTACTAAAAATTCAAAACAGGTTATGGGCTGTGGCCCTTAGTTCCTTCTTGCAGAAAGATGAAAGTTTAGTTGATGTTCCTATTTACTTCCCCCTTTTTATGCCAAAAACCATCATTTTCCCTTGATTTTTCATGTTTTACGTGTTTTAATGTATTATTTTGAATCACAAGATGCATATTTTTCTGATTTTTTGATTATGACCAGCAAGAACTCATAGAAAACAGCAACATGAACAATTTTTAGCCCACATGAACAACATTTCATCAATCAAAAGCTATATAATCTCAAATTTCATTTGAAAATTTTAAATTACCGCTTATTTGCGTGTTTCGGGTTTCATGTCCATGGCTGCAAATTTGGAGATCAACAACACTTCATGTCCAGCACAATCACCAATCACCATTTCCAGCCCGTGGAGCAATCCGATCCATGCCGGACGAGCCTCCATCATTCTTTCTTCTTCCTTCTTCTTCCCACATGAACTCCCCCTTAGAGGAGAGAGAGGGAGGAGAGAGAAAGACTGATTTTCTCTCTCCCTCTACAGGCTGCCATTGAATGCGTGGAGCGGAGCGATACGGAGCGTAGAAAGGATGTAGTTCCCTGCTGTAGTTGGTTCCATAGCTTATTTGCAAGCTCTCATCACGATTTGGGGGGGGGGCGCGTTTTTTTCGGCGGCTGCCTGCACGCCACTTCCTTCCCCTTCACGAAAAAAATTGGGGGGGTTGAGAAGCCAAAGGGCACCCCCCCCTAATCACACCCTTTGAAATTTCAAATTTGGCCCCCTTTTTGGGCACCCCGACCGGTTTCGGGTCAACTTCCGCATACGAGCTCCGATTGACGTGCTGTAAATTTCTGGGCGTCCGCCTGGGCATCCCGGACAGGCCTGCAGCTCCCACATACTGTCCTGACTGACATAAAAATTACTAAAAATCCGGAGGTGTCACTTGGGCACCCGTCGACTGCTTATGCTTAAAATCGTCCTAGATCGAGCCGCCGCCTTTGACGGTGAATATTTTTCCCTTGATATTCATAATTTTTAGCTATTTTTAAGCACTTCCCGTCACCTAAATTCTGCTCTCATTGGCGACCACAGGATAGGGCGACTCAGCCCGTCGAATCCACGAACATATCTGCACATAAACAACCAAAGAAGCATCAAACTGATACAAAACAAATATATAATAAAACTCAGCACAATGCTCCCCCTACCCCTGGACAGAACCAAGGCATGATATCCACAAGGAATAGGCCTAGCATCATCTAATAGAAGATCCGAAGTGAGTCACTAACCGGCTGCTCCAACACAGCCAAACTAAAAAAAACCTATCAAAGAGGTTGCCCTAAGTGGTAGTCTGCACTACTTACCAACTAAAGTCAACACCACTAGGAGCTCCGGCAAGGCGAGGACTCCTATAGCCTGATCAAAGAGTATTTTCTTTCAGTACATTTCTTCTTTTAGGGTTGTTATTAGATGAACATACTTGGGCATGTAAAAAGGAGGGAGCTGAGCGTAGTGACCCAAGGAGAAAAGGGCATCGGCCTCAAGACCTGTCTCGGCACCCAAGAACCTACCAAGCCCTCGCAAGGCGACACGTAATCCTTTTCTAACGCTCACTTTTATTTTCGCTCCAACCTTCCTTGTTTTGGTATTATATTTGGCAAGAAGCCACCCCTAGGAAGACAAGGTATCGGCCCCGGGTCTGGTTCGTCCCCAGGAACCTACCAGGCCTTCGCAAGGCAATGAGCAACTGCTTATATATTTTCATTTCTTTTCTTTTCTTTGATAGGGGTTAGAACCCCTTTTTACACACCTTCGTATTTATATTCATCTTTTAGGATGTACAGAGTTCCTGGGCATCATCATGATTATCTTCTGGCAGGCTTCTCTAACTGCCTCACTACTAACAAGAACTCCTAGAACGGCTGCCTAGCAGGCTAGCAGGACAGGGCCACTAGGACTTCCTTCTAAAACAGGTCTTTCAATGTCTAACAATGTCTTTGCAGGAGGCAATGACTACTCCGACCTCCCTCAAACATTCTCAACCTCAACCTGGGACTTCATGCCTTGGTTGCCGGTCCCCAACAAAAATGTATCCCCTCGACAAGTACAAATGCACATATAATAGGAAAGAAATGTACTCGTAAAGGAGAGGTATCACCTGGATTGGCCACAAGAAGCTTCCATTGCAGCAAAGGCTCCTCCAGGCTCCACCAAAGTCCACAAACCACGGAATCTGTCCAGCACAACACTTAAAACAAAAACCCGATTAAACGCACCCGCACTAGGTAGGGAAATGGCCCTCTTGGCCTAATGAAATCGGACATGACTTTGCTACAAAATTGAATCGGCCCTCTTGGCCTAATGAAACAAAACATGACTATGCATAACATCCACCTGGAAACAACCATGATAGACATCAAAGCATACCATTCCCAGGGGAACAGGGCTTGTAGCCCTAAACTAGGTGCATTAAATTATGACCTATCCCTCCTGCATATATCGCAAGAGGTGTTCGCATCACATGTCGTCTAATCAGTCTATGGGTCCATGATAATAAAGGCAGATGAGTCTCGCTTACCCTCTGCATCACCCAAATCAACCATTGTCTGCCAAAGAGGGCATGTTCAGAAAGCATACCCCACAAACGACCGGGTCCTGTCTCACCATCAATAGATATATCGGGACACGGGCCACAATTAAAGAAGAGGTCTTCCTCATACGCAAAATTAGCCAAAGAATCGGCAAACTGATTCCAATTCCGTGGAATCAGCTGAAAAGACACTCTATCGAATTCGTCTAGCGGGGCTATGGCAGTATGATGGTACATACAAAGGATGGGGTTCCGTACCATGTATGTCCCATTGAGTTGATTTAACACCAACTGAGAGTCCCCTTTCACCAATAACTGACGGATACCACCCTTCTTCGCAATATTCAAACCTATAATCAGGGCTTTGTATTCTGCCATATTATTGGTAAAATTCACCCCGAGATAAGCAGCTAACTTCATGACAATGCGGGGGGTCTCGGATGATAACTCCTACACTTCCTTTTTTGCATGCACCCCTGGACGCCCCATCAAAGTACAAGGTGTATGTCCATAAAGGGTTTACATATCCCGCCATCCGGAACTCTACTCGTAATTATGGTAATCGAAATTTAGCATATTCAACGGGTGGACTGTAGGCTCCATCCCTCCATCATCATTGAATTCAACAGGGATGCTCGTCAAAATTTGTAGGCAATGATGGCAGAAGACCTTGATTTCCCAAATAAATATCCCGCCTTCTTGCTCAATCACCTTGTATCCTTTGCTCCACCAAATGAGCTTTCCCTGATGATACCTCTGTTCCAAATGTGGGTGTTCTAAATAAGGGATCAGACGACCCATCAACCTTTATCACGATTTCCTTGCAGATGTTTGATCGATCTCTCCTAGACCTGCAAGGCAGTCATAGCATTAGTGCAGTCAGAAATAATAAGGTTTAATCTTATTAAGATTAACCTTATTTTTAAATTCTATCCCCTCAAGGTCAGCTAACAAAACTGTGGATTTATTCTTGCCTATTCTAACGATCCTATAGGGCCCATCCCATTTGGACTCTAGCTTGCCTGGAAATAATTCACGTCGTGCATCATAATACAGAACAAGCTGTCCTTTCTTGAAGGTGTATTTCTTGGCTTTGAGGTCGTGTAACTGCTTCATTCGGGGCTTCGCCACTTCTTGGTGCAATAAGCTCTGTAGTTTATGCTCATCTAAATGTGCCAGTGTCGTCAAGCGCTCAAAAAGTGCATCTTCATCGCTCAAAGAATGATTGATGGCAAACCGAATAGTCGGCAGCTCAATCTCTAAAGGCAAGACACACTCCTCCCCATATACTAACTTGAACGGGGTATGGCCAGTGGCTCGTTTGAAAGTCGTATTGTAGGCCCACACTGCCACGTATAACTTTTTATCCCAATCCCGTTTCTTTTCCGATACAATTTTGGACAGGATGCCCACAAGCTGCTTGTTGGTACTTTCCACCTACCCATTGGCTTGCGGATTATATGGGGTTGTCTTATTATGCTTGATTTGCCACATCTCTGTCAAACCTTTGATCACCTTATTTAAGAAATGGGTTCCGCGGTCCGACACTAATTCTTTTGGCGGACCAAACCGGCATATTATCTGCTCTAAAAGAAAACTAGCAGTTTCTTTAGCATCATCTTTCCTTGTTGCACATGCTTCGGACCACTTTGTGAAGTAGTCAGTTGCGACAATGATGTACCTCTTTTGCGCAGTCAACGACGGAGTAATAGGACCCACAAAGTCTATTCCCCACTTCTCAAATGGAAGTATCGCCATAATAGGGTTGAGTGGTCGTTTCTTATTCTCTCGACTATCATGTCGTTGGCAAATATCGCATCTCTTAACATACGCAAATGCATCCTGGAAGATGGCAGGCCACCAATAACCTGTTCTTAAAGCCTTTTGTGCTGTAAGCCGTCCAGCAAAATGGCCACCGCAAGCAGAATCATGGCACTCTTCCAAAATGAATGGCACCTCGTCAGGCATCACACATCGGCGATAGATGTCATCAACCCCTTGCCGATATAATGTACCTGTGATCAAGGTAAACTTTAATGCTTGCTGCTTAATTTTCCTTCTCTCAGCTTTAGATAATTCGGATCCCGCCTCTCCCGTTGATAAATAATGCGTTATTGCAGCATACCAGGAGGGAATAGATGCCGTATCTATTTTAAATAACAACTCCATGTCACTACCTTCAGCCACAGATTCTTTCGGCTCCCCAAAGTCCACAAGACATTCCACGATGCCTTGCAACCTTGGTGGCTTACTCCTGATTTCATAATCAAATTCCTGCAAAGTGATTAACCACTTCGCTAAACGATCAGGCGGATGTAGCTTATTCATCAATAATCGAAGTCCCTCCGCCTTCGTATAAAGCACGACTTTCTCATAGAGAATGTAATGCCTAAATTTCTTGGTCCCAAAGACCATCGCTAGACACAATTTCTCCATGTAAGTATAGTTGATTTCGGATACCCCTAGCTTCCGACTAGCAAAAACAATCGGGTGGTACCACTTCTCTTCCCAAATTTGGGCTAAACAGCAGCTGATACTATACATGGTGGCTGCTGAAAATATATAGAACACCTCACCTCTTTTAGGTGCTTTTAAAACGGGCGCTCTTGCTAGCTCATGTTTCACATCCTCGAATGCTACCTTACAAGGGTCACCCCATACAAACGAACAGCTAAAGGACAATAAATTTGTAAGCGGCAACGTTCTTTCTGCTAAAGCGTTGATGAATCCACGGTAGTAACCAACCGAAGACAGAAAGCTATGAACTTCCTTCGGAGTGCGTGGTGGACCCATGGCAACTATAACTTTGACCTTCTCGGGGTCTGTCGCAATTCCTACCAGCATAATTTTCAGCCGCGAGAAAGTCATTTTCTTCCTCCTCATCCATCATCCCATCTTCGTTCTCATAGCATGCTCGAGATAACATGTCTGCCATTGGGTTATCTCTTCCTGCAATATGCTGAAATTTAGGGTTCAAAGATTTGATGTATGCAATCCACCGGAGCATAGAAATGTCCGAGGTAGCACAACTAGTAATCATACCCAATACCGGAAAACAATCGGTCTCAATGACTACATGAGCACCCATAAAATACTCGTTATCACATTTAAGGGATATCACAATTCCCCATAATTCTCTTTTTACCTGTGGATATTTTCTTTGACGTTCAGCCAATACTTTAGCACCAAAGCGAATTGAATATATTTGCCCTTCCTCGTCATCTTTCCTAATTTCCCATCCAATCCCGATTAGGCTTGTATCAATAGTAATAATGATAGGATTTCCATGTGAATACTCAACCTTTCTCAATGTAGGAGCAGATTTTAAGAGTTGCTTCAATTTCTTCATTGCTTTCTAATGCTTCCTTTTCTAATGAAATTTCTAACCTTTCCTTAGAATCTGATAAAGAGCATCTTCTACATGTTCAAAGTGAGGAATCCATATCAAATAGAACACACATGCACCCAAGAATCTATGCACCTCTGATACATTCATACATACATCTTGCATTCTATCAATCCCATCTATTTTTGCTAGTGATGGTCTTCGCCCATAGGACCCACACATATGCCCAACGATCAAAACCTCTTCAACTCCAAAGATAGACTTTTGTCCAAAAATAGTTAAATGCACCTCCTCTAGACACATCAAAATCCTCTCACAATCCACAATATGGTTTGCAACAAGCTGTCTGCATCCATGAGCATCCATCTCTTCATTCTTTTCATCCACTACATACCCTTTGATTGGAACATCATCCAAGAGGGGTATAGTCAATTATGGTATAAAATCCATGAGTACCCTATTCATAGCATTTGTCATGTGTGCCACTAAGTTTGTTGCACCCTGTGGGAGAGTACACATCCGTACTAACCCCAAGGGAGTCTTCATGGTTATGATATCCCTGCTTTAAATTGCAAGCTGAAACTGATCATAACTCGAGTAAAGATCATCCAAAGAATAGATCACTCTGCCTGCAAAAGCCTCTGCAAATTCATCAACCACAGGACCTACACCCACATTTCTTATGGTTACTTTATTGACCGGTTGCATGTCTTGAATAAATCTCAAAGCCCCATTCTTTTTTTGCACAGTAAACCAATGATTTGAGTATGGGGCTGAAGAAGGTTCCAAGATCTTCATGCGAATCTTTTCATTTAGCAAATTAATTAGCTTTGGCAAGTAAGCTTTAGGCACTGAAATGGGCCTCAAGTTCCATGGTACATGTGGCACAATAAATATGACCATAGAAGAGACAACATTTGGATCCACACAACCTATTTCACTTGGCTGAAATGCAAATGCCTTTCCATGTCTAGCCAACATCTGCATAAAACAGTCTCTCTCCGCAGGCAAAAGAAACTCTTCTACACCAACTTTCAATTCCTATCATGTTTCATATGTCAATTGATGACCTATATCTTTAGGATCCCATAAGCTTGGCTGCCTTTATACTTTTTCATGCATACCTCACTCTCTGGTGGAAGTGGCAAAGCAATTGTTTCACATTTTTGTCAACTGTCTTATACTTTGTCTCCACAAGTGCTTCAGCCCATTGTAATCCTTCTTGTTGAGCAAACAATGCTATAACATCATACATATCCAAAGAACATACTGACAACACTCTATTTTCAGCCTCATTTTCTGCATGTATAGTTGCTAAAATTTCAACCATAGTGTCATTAATATTCAGCCCATAAAACATGCCTGAAATGCCTTCATTTTCAGCTAACAGTCCCAATGCTCTCAGTTCTTTAGTAGCCCGTTTCATATATATGCGCTCAGCCCTACACATAGCTTTCATAGGCTTAAACCAACATGAATTGTTTGCTATAAATTGAGAATAACCAAGAGGAAATACATGCTTCGTTTCATCAAGAGGTGAGTACACCCTCTGAATAGCACTACTGTAGCCCCGCATTACAGCAGTGCTTAATGAAAATCTAGGTCTTTGAATTCCCTTGCATTTGGAGCCAAAGGAGACTCTCAGAGCATATCCCAATTTCTAGGATGATTAACATAAACAGTAAGAAATTGGACTGCTTTCTTTCCATCCTTGCTTTTAACTCTTGCATAAGCAAATCCATCATCAAGCACCTTTGTTTCCATACGCACTCCTATAATATAGGGCTATCCCAAAATCACTACATATGAGGAATTATCTTGAACAAAGAAGTGTTGCTCTTCTTGTACATCACCAATTGTCACTTTTACATTAGGACATGCAGCATAAAGCTCTCTCGAAGAATTATTTGCAGCCCTCATATGCCAACCATGATCAGTTTCTATAGGCCATGTACCATTTTTATACAATCCACATTCAATGACATTTATCTCAGACCCATGGTCAATTAAAGCAACACAAGGAGTTTCACGTTCCCCTATTTTCACTACCGTTTCAGTGTAGCCCTAGCCCAATGATTTCTTGTGTAGTGATTTTGAGGAATAAATTCTAGAGTCTCTTCCCCATATTGTTGCATCTGCCTTACTCCACCATGCATATTGCTACAAGACAATGCATTTTCAGCCACTTTCTTCTCTTTTCCACATGATGTCCACTGATTAGTAGCATTCCCCTGCATAGATAATTTAGTACTTACTTCATGCTCATATTCAGCCCGAATACCCAACAAGCCATTTTCCTCTTCAAATTGCAGCAATGCACTAGTGGTATCACCAAGAAACCGACACTTCCTCTTAATTATGTCAATAATCTCATCATGAAATTCTCGCTTGGCAATGCCAACCACCTCTCCCAAGGTGAATTCACCCCGACTATTTAGGATCCGTTCTTCAAGTACCTTCTTAAGATCTGTGGCTATCTCAATGTGAGACTGCAACTTATATCCTGGCTGCTTGCCCTTCTTTTTTCCCTCTTGTTTGTTATCATGTTTTTGCTCCTGATTGACGTCTTCCATAACACGCTCAGGAGGTGACTGATTTGCAGCTTTAGGCTGATCCACACTTCTTCTTGTCATTCTTTTAGATGTCCCTGTAATATCTTCATCTCTATTTCGTTTTTCTTCCACAAGTACATCCGTGTTTTGTACCTTTGCTTAGTATGCATACACTAAATATGCATCTACCGGTGATTCCCAACCAGTTATGCCACAAATGTCTTGCCCTGCATGAGACATTTCACTATCAGTGACCTTTCTCATTTCACCTGCATATAAAGCATGTGTCCATATTTCAGCCTTTGAACCAACCATCACTTGGCCATGCATTCTATCCAACTATAAACCAAAAGTAGAAGCATGTACCGCTGCATAAGCATTTCGAACTGCCAAGTCTTGCAACAACTTCTGCATACCTCCCTTTTTGAAATTCAAAGCAAGAGGCAATCTCATTTCTTGTGCATGGATATTGCCATCTTTTCAAAAGATGAGCTGTCGTTCCAAGGCCTCCTAATAGGCAGCACAATCCTTTCTCTCATGCTGCAAACTATCACATCACATACATCTTTTTCCTGGCTTAGGGACTGCTGCCCGTCCCCTATCCTCTTGTCCTTTTTCATCCAATTTTGAAACCTTTAATTGAAGATCCCGTATGCATTTGACCAATTCATCTAAGACATCTTCGCTAACAAAGGGAAAAATAGCAAGTATTGCCTTAGGGTTAGCCACAGAAGTAGGTGGCTTACTAGATACATCAATTATCTTGCCCGTAACAGTGGGCAAGCTAGAGACATGTAATCTTTCTCTTCTTCTATGCTTCTTTACAAGTGCAGTAACAGCTTCCTTGACATGCCTCCACTCTGTTTTCAAACCTATCTCTGTATTCTGATCCTCCAGTAGATCATCAAGCTTCTCTTGAAGCTCATGATCAAGTGCATGTAGAAACAATTCAATTTTCTGACTTGCAAGAGCTTGCTGTTCTACAAGATCCAATTGCTCAAATCGACTTTCAAATTCTCTTAACAATTCTGTAGCCACAAGACCCTTATTGGGTTGTAAAACCTACTCCTGAAAAGTCTTGCACGTAATCAAACTAGTGTCCTCAATGTAAAATTTTTCTCTGAGTGTCTTCTTGAAGGCTACCCAGTCAGCATCTTGCAAGTATAATTCAGTAATCCATGCTTTCAGTTCATGAACAGTAACACAAATACTGGCTCCATGCAAATTGAGCCACCCCAAAGAATTCCATCTTTCTGAGCATAGGTATGTACATATGCAAATACATTCTTGCCATTGAATAACTTCACCTCACGCTCAACTGCTTGCAAAGCATTCATCACAACACTTTCTGTTTGAGCAAAAGCTTGCATCACCTGTTGTTGTTGTTGTACCTGCATAAGCATATTCATATTTTGCACCAACTCTTGCAAAACATCACTGGAGATTGTATTCAAAGATTCTCCTATCTTGTCTTTCCTTCTTCTGATGACCTTTCACGTCGGGTTCACCAATGTCCGAGGGGTTTTTGTCGAAAGGTCGAATCCACCGGGGATCAGAGGTAGAAGGAAGTAGAGATAGGAGATGGAAGAGAAGAAAGAGAATAGACAAGAGGTAAACACAACAAAGACAAAGCACAATGAATTGAATCAATATGTATTAAAAGAAACCTGGAATCCTTGTACTACTCAGAAGCAATCTCCAAGCATTAGATCTCCTAGAGCCTCTTTGTAGAACAAAATGTGCATCAAAATTACAACTCGTTCTCTATTGCTCGGAACCCAAATCTGATGGCTCCGTTGACTCTGAAAGGAGGGGTAAAACCGCATGACACCTACTCATGGGTCTCCCAAATCACTCCTTCTTCTTTCAGTTCAAAGTGCAGTTTTCAGCCTATTTACAACGATTGCAACGCGCGCGATTTCCTCAATCTGTCCTTCTTATGAGAATCCCATAATTGACTGAAAAAGCAACTTGCTTTTTGCATGGCATCCTAATCTAGAAGCTTTTCTAAGTTTTTCAAATTTTTACAATAAATAATATAAAAAATAGACTAAAATTATCCAAAAATCTAGTATTTTTGAATAATCCATGCAACTCACACTAATACTAATGACTTAGATCACATTGACTCTCTTGATCAATAAGAAAGTTGGATGATGATGCATTCCATGCTTTTTCACACTGTGTCTGCATAGCATCACGACAGCGTGCCACAACACCAACTGCAAAGAAAATATATGGACGAGTGGCTATCATAGCATACATCAAACTACCCATGGCTGATGCATAAGGGATCTTGGCCATATCGGCCCTCTGCTCATCTGTCTGCAGACAATCGGCTTGTGAAACCTTCACATAAGAAGGTAATGGATACCCAATAGGCTTTACATCTTGCATGCAGAAATGCTCAAGGACTTTATGAACGTACTCCCTCTATGAGAGGTAGAGTAGTCCCCGATGCCTATCACACTTAATGCGCATACCAAGAATGTGAGAGGCCTATCCCAAATCCTTCATCTCAAAGCTCTTCTTTAGCTGAGATTTAAGACCATCCAGCTCATTATGAGCTTTTCCTGCTATCAACATATCATCCACATAAAGTACCAAAATAAGCAAAGAGCCATCACGAGATTTGTTCATGTAAAGACAGGGATCCATAGCACTTTTTTTGTAGCCTTGTAACTGCATAAAGGCATCAAAGTTATAATACCACTCCCTAGGTGCTTGCTTTAAGCCTAAAGGCTTTTCTTCAACTTGCACACTAGGTGCTCCCTGCCAGGTTCTGCAAAGCCCTTAGGCTGCTCCATGTATATCTCATCATGCAAATCTCCATGCAAGAATGCAGTCTTGACATCCATCTGGTACAAGTCCAAGTCAAGCTGCATGACTAAGGCCAAAACCAAGCATAGGGCGGTCATCTTGACCACAAGAGAAAAGACTTCATCAAAGTCAACTCCATGCTCATGTTTAAAACCCTTAGCGACAAGTCTTGCCTTATAAGCTCGCTTGGGGTTTCTAGGGGTACTTTTCAGCTTTTACAACCATTTGCATGGCAAAGTTTTCTTGCCCTGAGGCAATGCAACTAAATCACAAGTCATATTCTTTTCCAAGGAGTCTATCTTAGACGGCATAGCCCTCTCCTAGGAGTGACTGTCACCCCTATACATAGCCTCATCATAGGTGAGAGGCTCTCATGCATCTGTAACCAAGACTTAATGCATCAAGGGCTCAAATCTATCAGGTGGACGTCTATCTCTAGTAGACCGGAAAGCTCTGTGGCCAGTCCAACACCTTTGCCATGTGTACCAACTGCTACTACTATAGGTTGTCGAACTGACTGTGCAAGAGCATGTGGCTCCTCCCGAAATATAATCCTGCGTATCTCTACCACCTTCTTAGGCTGCCTATGCATCTTGTCTTCATGGAAGACTACATCATGGCTGCGGATGACTTTCTATGCCTATGGATCCCAGAGGCGGTAACTCATCTCACATGCATCCCCATAGCCAAGGAAAATGCATTTGAAACTCTTAGGATCCAACTTAGTACGCTTTTCTTTGGGCACATGGTAGAATGCCTCACATCCAAAGACACGTAGATGCACATAAAACAGAGGTTTCCTAGTCTATACCTCCTCTACAACGTGGAAATCCAAACTACTAGAAGGTGATCTATTTATGACATGCACAGTTGTACTAACTGCCTCATCCCAAAAGCTCTGTGGTAAGCTTGCATGGCTAAGCATACTGTGTACACACTCCTGGATAGTTCTATTCATCCATCCAGCCAAACCGTTCTGAGGTGGGGTATAGGGGGCGGTCAACTGACGCTTAATACCCCTCTCAACACAAAGTTTATCAAAAGCAGGTGACACATTTTCTCCCCCATTGTTAGTCCTAAGTCATTTCAGCCTATGCCGAGTGCAGTTTTCAACAAATGCAAGCCTTCTTTGAAATACAGCCAAGACATCTGACTTAAGCTTAATGGCGTAAGCCCAGACTTTATGCAAAAAATTGTCAATGAACTTTAGAAAATACTTTGCATCACCCATAGATTGATAGGGCATGGGCCCACAGACATCAGAATGTACCAATGCCAGGGGCTCACTCATACGTGTCCTACCAGACTTCTTATGCATATTCCTAGTTTGTCTGCCATAAAGACAATGATCACATGAATCAAAATATGCGTAGTCAAGGGGTTGTAAGTACTGCAAACCAAAAAGCATTTTCATTCCTTTCAAGGACATATGGCCCAAACGGGCATGCCAAAGAGATACATGTGGGATAGAACCCACTGAAAAAATATGGTCATACAGAGGACCCATCAACTACAATAGGGTAGAGGCTACCAGCTTTTGCACCTCTAGTAAGCACAAGTCTACCACGAGTGATCTTCCAGGCAAAATCCCCAAATGAAACATGAAACCCACCATCATCAAGCTGCCCTATAGACATAAGACTGCATGTAAGCGTAGGTACATGACGTACATCCTGTAACAAAAAAGTAATGTCAGTAGAGAACTACAGCCGTACATCCCGAATGCCAACAATAGCAAGTGACTTGTCATCACCCAAGCAAACTAGACCAGAGATAGTGCGGTAGGAGTGGAACCATTCACGGCATGGTGTAACATGAAATGAAGCACCAGAATCCAAAAGCCAGCACTACGTATACATAGAGTGAACATCAATCAACAACATAGCATCACAAGGACTAGCTACAAGTATGTACTCCCTATCAAAGTCATCAGTCTGCATGACATCTATCTCCTCAATTTTCACACTGGATTTCGCAGGCATAATGCTGCGATCAGAGGACTTTTCATGTACTTTGTCTTTTCCCTTCTCTTTGCGCTTCTCATTGTGCAACTCATGACACTGTGAGCATATATGACTCTTCTTGCTACAATGATGACATGTCCCATTAGCATTTCTCCCAAGAGACTTATTGCGCAACTTACCATGCAACTTAGACCTAGACTTCTATGAGTCTCTACGACGGCCATTCCCACGGTCATTCTTGCCATTACCATCTCTATCTCTAACAGTCACAGCATGCGACACACGAGAGGCATTCAAGTTCTTATGGTTGATCTCTTCCTGCAGGAGAGCACTCTCTACATCACGCAAGTTCAATATAGTAGCATGAGCACATAAGGGAGTGCGAAATACATCCCACGACTCACTTAGAGTCCCAAGCAAAAACAATGGACTGACCTCATCATTAGAGGTAATACCCTGTGAAGTCAAGTTCTTGAGAATAGCATGAGCAGATAAGGGAATGAGGAATACATCCCATGACTCACTTAGAGTCCCAAGCAAAAACAATGGAGTAACCTCATCATTAGAGGTAATACCCTGTGAAGTCAAGTTCTTGAGAATAGCATGGAACCGGCTCAAATGAGCAGGCATTGTCATATTCTCCTTCATGTGTAGGTCCATAAGCTGCTTTAACCAATACATCTAACTTGCTGGAATTTTCTTGTCATAGAGGTTCTTAATTTAATCCCAAAGCTGCCAAGCACTTTGTACTTCCTCAACCACATTGTAATGCACATGTTCAGTGAGAGACAAGATGAGATTGGACTTGCATAACTCATCAAGCTCATCCCATTCATCATCAGTCATAGTTTCAGGCTACTCGTCATCCATCCTTAGTGGCTTTATCTGTGATTTCTGTGACAATACCTGCCAAACTTGGCTCTTCCAATAGGCGTAATTCGTACCATCAAGCTTAGTGATGTTCAAGATAGACTGTCAGTGGAAGAAGAACCCATAATGCACTCCAAAATAGTGCAGACAGTTCAAAATTGCTTGATGTTTTCTACTATAAACACTCAAAATACCACCAAAACCAAGGCAAAATGACCACGAACTTATAGCTAATGATGTTGCCCACCAAGTACCATCAAAAGTACATAAAATTACAATGATTCAACATGAAAATTCCACATCAATCCATGCATAAATACTTGCTGTAATAAAGTACATCCAGGTACAATGAGAGCAAATGGTCGGCAAAATCAATGCACCAAGTCAACCACTAACTTCCAAAGCATAACCAACATCAAGCGGGCATAAATCAGCATATGACAGTCATACAGACATTGAGAAAACACCTAAGCATGTCAAACGAATCCGTCAGTAAGCCGACACACCCCCTGTGTAATAGGGTAAAGTGTACACAACACTGGGAAGACCTGACACAAAGAGGTGTATGCTCAGGGAGTGAGAAGCCCAAATTAGCCAAAATATATGAATGCAGACTACGGTATATTAACCATGCAATATTCAAGTGAAGAAGATCCCAATCTCAGAAGATTCAAAGCTCAATAGCATAAACCACCTGCTCAATGTCCATCAAACATCCAACAATGCTCCCATTAACACAAAAGCCGTATGGATCAAGCCAAGAAGCTCAAGAAAGGCATATGAGAGCACCAGTGAGAGGAAAAATCCAAGACCAGACATCAATAAGACATCATGAGCATATAGGCTCTGTAGCCTCCAATTAGAGCCTCCATAGATATCAATTGTATCCCAAATACAACTCTGGCTAGCCAAGCAATATCCCAAGCAAGTTGCGGGAAGCCAGATTGTTGAGTGTTGAAATGACTTGTTTTTTGGCTGATTTTTATTGTTTTTGAGAGCTGAATGGTTGATTTTATGAGATGATTGATTGGTTTGGAAGTGGTTTGAGAGTGTTTTGGATGATATTGATTGTGTTTTGGAAGTTTATGATGTTTATTAGTGGTTCTGTGATGTTCTGATAGGTTCTGATTGGTTCTGTATACCTTTTGTATAGCTTCTGTTTTGTTCTGTTTTGTTCTGATTGTCTTCTGTAAGGAGGGATGGAGTATTCATTGATGAAGATTGAGATCTTGTGAAAGCTTATTGAATGGTTTGTGAGAGTTTGAAATGGTTTGAGTATGAGTTATGTGGGTTTGATGACCTTCTGTAACCTTCTGTAGGTCTTCTGTAGAGCCTCTGTCTCTGTTCTGGTTCTGTTCTGTGAATGTTCTGTATGCTTCTGTATGTGTTCTGATGGATGAGAGTGTAGCTTGGGAAAGTTTTCTAGCCTTGGAAAGAGGTGATTACAAGTGCAAAAGAGCTGAAAGAAGTGAAAGAAGTAGCTGCTGAAGACTCAAGTGAAGACTAGAGTGAAGTGACAGTAGTGAGCTATGAAAAGACACTGTAGTGGCTCTGGTGACTCTTCATATCAGACATACCTCTTGGGAGGGGTATCCACGACCTAAGAGGGATTATTGAGAGTGATTTTGAGAGATTGTAGTGAGGAGATGATGTATTACTGATGGAGAGAGAGAGAGAGAGTCAGAGATAGCCAATTTTACTGAAACAAAGTGATTGTATATGAGAGATTGAGAGAAAAGACTATGAAGATATTGAAGATGAATACTATGTGATGTATTTCCATTCAAAGATGGTGTATTCCTTTGCTTTCTTTGTTCTATTGATGGATTTTGTGAAGATATTGAAGAATATGGTTGATTCTATCAAATCCATGGGAGATCTACATGATGCTGTATGAAGATTTGTTGTGCCTGGTGTTCTTTTCTTCATTGTGATCATATGAAACATAATAAACAAGCTTGTTGATGTTACAAGATAGATTTTCTTGCAAGAGAATTCCCTTTTCCTTGGTGTTCCTCTTGGGGCTCCATGTTTTTGGTGCGCAGCCGGGGAAGCTTGCCATCAACAAGCACCAAAAGAGGCTAAAAATGAAGGAATTGGCATTGCTAAGAAGAGAAGAATTCAATGGATGTTTGTAAAGTTCCTTCTTCCACTGAAGAGTTGGAATTTCTCATAATAAAAGCCACTTTCCACAAGAAGTTCATCCCACAATGGCGGAAACACATCACCATCATGATGCATGCTCTATGTGGTGGACAGTTTCCTCTTCCTGTTGAAGCAGCAGAAACTTGCATCTTGGTGGCAAACTGTTTGGGGACAAACTGAAGAGCATAAACAGAGAGAATGACCATCCATGGAAGATTTGGCATTCATTGAGAAGTTTCCAGACATCATCAAGTGGGAGATTGTGAAGAAGCTTCAGGAGTCTTGGGCTGTGGAAGTTCATAAAGACAAGAAGGAAAAGAGTTGGAATTTGTTTGTGGATGCTCAACAGCAAGATACATGGGATGCTTGGTGCACTGATAACCTGTTGTTCGTTCAATTAGCAACCCACTGGAAGTTGGTAGACAGAGTGTTTTTCATAGCATACACTGTTGAAACCATCAGAAGTTGGCATTACTATGATGATGGCACCACCACAATGCTTAGACGAATGCATTTTGACACCTTCAGAACTGAATACCTTCCTCTGTGCAGTGGCATGAAAGCAGAATTCAGAGACGTTGAAAAGGAAGAAGTAGAAGAAATGTTAACAAGACAGTCCTCCAGAGACTGAAGCCTTCTGTTAACCCTCTGTGGAGCACTAACAACATAGTGGAGCCAACCCCCTGATGAATGACGCAATAAAGAGGCAAGCGTTAGAACAAGTCCAGAGGTACGTGAGAAGAGAGAAAGCAAAAATCAGAGCCGAGAGCGAGCTCGCAGCAGAAGCCGCCTTTGACGCCCTTGCGGAACTCTTTACAGAAGTCCCAATGGCACATCAAGCCCTTCCTCCTCCTGCTGGAGTTCCACTTCCAAGCCAGATCCGTCCTGGAAATATTGATGACAGGCCAGCGAATGTAGTTCCATTGCCAGTTTTTAAGGGAGAGTACAATGAAGACCCTGATCTTCATGTAGCAGAGTTTATGGTAGTGTGTGTGGCTAACAATGCCAGAACCCCTGAGCATTTGTTAGCAATATTCCCCGCCACTTTCAAGGGCGCGGCGTTTCAGTGGTATGAGAGACAAGCAGCAGGAACTTTTGGCACATGGGACGACCTGAAGTTGGCCTTCCTCACTAAATTCAGGCGTGAAGGTTTTGAAGAGCGGATGCGAGAGGAATTTATGAACCTAAGTCAGTCCTCTGGAGAAAGAGTAGAAGCTTATGTCTCACGAATGGAATCCATCCTGAAGAGATGGACTAACCATAATTTAGATGATGGCATTCAGAAGGGGGTGTTTCTCAGAGGATTACAACCAAAAGTCCGTAAGTTTGTGGAGCTGCAAAGACCAGCCACACTGCAAGCTGCAATAGAAGGTGCACAACTGTATGATGAAGTGGAAGCTAGATTAGCGATGAATACAGGAAGAGGAGTCCTATCTCCTCTGATGCCAGGAATGATGTACCCACCAAATGCAGTCCCAGGGACTGTCCCCTACCCTTACCAACAGATGCCCCCAGTATCACAGTACAGTGCACCAAATCCACAGTGGCCACAATCAATGTCTCAAATGATGGTTCAACCACAATAACAATGGTCCCAACCAATTTCCTCAATGCCAAATCAGCAGCAACAGTGGAATCCTACCAACTGGAGCCAATAGCCAACAGTTCAAACAGGAGCTCTGAATCAGAACCAGAACAGAGATTCCTCTGCACCAGCCCAACCTGTCTATGCAATGATTACAGAGACTCCTCAAAACCCTCCTGCAGTACCTCTGGAGGAGAAAGCTTGAAGAATTACTTATCCAACTCAGTTGCAAACATCAAAAAGGAGTTGATGGATGTGATTACAGAGCAGCTACAGACGCTGAAAGTGAATACCGCCAGCATATCCAATGTTGCAGGAGCAGGAAGAGATGTGATGCAGTCAAATACTTGGTGTGGTAAGTGTCATCAAGCAGGCCATTTAGCCACTGAATGTACACAAAAACCAACCATTCCTGGAGCTTTCTATTCCTACTGTTTGCAGAAGAACCATACAGAGGACATTTGCTCTCTGAAGGAGATGCATGATAGGAGACGGAAGGAAGAAGACGCAAGATTTAACTTGCTAGAATCCAAAATGACAACACAGGATATTGGACCCAAGCCTAGAGAGTTTGGTCCTAATTTCAGACCCAGAAGATTTCCCTCTCAAAGTTACAGAGGAAGACAGTCTGGTCAGAGATCAGAAGTAGAGTGTTACAGATGCGGAGAAAAGGGACATATTTCACCAAATTGTCCAAATCCCAGAAGGTCAGTGGATTATAAGCCCTTATGCAGTCGATGCAAAGGAGAAGGCCACACTACAAAAGATTGTCCAAGCCCAGCCCCAGTGAAAAACAGTGCTATTGATAGTCCGGCCAAGGCTCAAGAGCCTACCTCCAATTTAGTGGAATTGGAAGTTGCTGCCATCACACGTGCAAAGAAGAAGGAACCACCTATCCAGATAGAAAATAATCCTCCTGCCAGAATAGTGAAGTTCAATCTTCCACTAGAAGAACAGAACAGAACAGAGCCTGACAGTGCCGTACAGAGCACTACAGTGCCACAGAGAGTTACAGAGACAGTTCCAGAGACAGGACCAAAGGCCCAGGAGACAAAAGAGGCGGAGGTGCCACAAGTGGTAGAAGAAGTTCCAGTGATTCCTCTGTTGGAAGAAAGAGGGAAAATGAAAATGGGTGTTGCCCCATTCCCTAACCGATTAGAGAAGCCAGTGGATCCTATTAAGGAATACGATCTGGTCAGAGATCTAGATACCTTTAAACCAAACCTTACATTCCGACAATTATTGATGTTGTCTCCCAGTTGCCGAAAAAGGTTCAAAAGTATACTGACAAGAAGACGTGGATTAAGGATTACTCCCTTAACATCAATAAAATCCAATAAAGCTCCAGAGCCTGTCAAAGAAGTGGACGTAGCTAACACCTTCCTAGATCCAGGTACTCCAGAGACTGGCGCGTGGATAGAAGGCTGCTTCATTGCAAATGCACTGATTGATGGTGGTTCATCAGTGAACATTATGACGGATGTGACAATGAAGGATCTAGGCCTACAAGGTGTGCAACCAACCCAATGGCTCATCAGACTGGCGGATCAGAGTAGAATCAAGCCTTTGGGTATTCTCCCATATGTGAAGACTATAGTGGCTGAAAAAGATTATTGGCTAACCTATCTGGTGGTGAAGCCAAACTCTTATGGCACATCCTATCCTCTGTTACTAGGCAGACCTTGGCTTTTTGAAGCCAGAGCAAGGACGGATTGGTTCAAAGGAACCTTGACCTTGGGTAGAGGACCCAATAAAGTGGCGCTGAAGCTATATGGTTCTCAAAAAGGACATGGATCCACCTCCTTGGAATTATCTTCTGACTCCTCTAATGAGGCTACAGATGGAACATCAGCAGACGAAGATGCTGTCAAACAGATCCTTCCCAAGAAAACAGTGGCACGTTCCTTAACAGTGGATACTGTAAGCCGACTTCCAAAAGATGCAAAGCCATTGTCAATGGGAGAATACTTCCTGCTTGAACCAGGAACGATTATCACTTTTGACAATGAGATAGAAGCATGGATGTACTGCTCTCCCTGTTACATGGCCATAGCAAAACCAGAGACAGAGGCAGAAGATGAAATAGAGAACCTATTCTTCTCTTATAGAGCTCCTACAAAAACAGAAGCAGAAGCAGAGACAGAAACAGAAGCAGAAGTAGAGATAGAGACAAAAGAGGATGGAGATGATATGGACGAAGAAGGTTATGAAAGTAAGCCATAAGAATCTATCCCACCCGAAGAGGATACATTTGGAGAAGAAGTTTTAGAAGCATCAGAAGCAGATGAGCTCATGCTATGGGACAGAATGGCGATGGTACCATTTGGTCTGGTAAACGAATCTTCTCATATGCAAAATCTTTTTAAGAAGTGGATTAAGAAGATTAAGCCGTCTTTCAGCAGTGGCTCAAGCCGTCCTAACCCATCTTTGCCAAGAAAAGATGATGATGATGCACCGTGCCAACAAGCACCAGTCCCACAAACCCAACAGAAATTAGAGGGTCCCTGTTATGTGACGTTCCTGGACGCATCATCAAAAGATGAGTCTTCAAGCCAAGAGGTAACTACTCTTGAAACCAAAACCGACATGGCCCTAATCCCATTTCAACATCTCAAGGAGCACCCTAAGTCTCCACCAAAAGAAGAAGTTGGGTCTAGTGGGACATCAGAAGAGGACATCACTCCCTTGAAGGAGTCAGATCTATATCCAGAAGCAGTCCATGGGACCTTCATCCGTGAAGTAGAAGGTGAAAGGCAGTTAACTTTTGTGGATGTAGATGGCACGGAACGCCACTTGAAGGTGGGTAGCAGCCTACCAGAAGAGGAGTTGTCAACCTTGTACAACTTATTGAAAGAAAATTTGGACGTGTTTGCATGGTCCTACAAAGACCTAAAGGGGATTGATCCCACAATATATCAGCATCATATTGACTTGGAGCCTGATGCCAAGCCAGTACGGCAACGACAGAGGCGAATGAACCCGAATTATTCCACATTGGTGAAAGCAGAGCTGCTGAAGCTTCTGGAAGCCGAGTTCATCTATCCAGTGGCAAATAGTGAATGGGTTTCACCCATCGTGGTTGTACCCAAGAAGAATGGCAAATTGTGAATCTGTGTGGATTTCCGAAAGCTCAATTCCAAGACGAAGAAGGATCACTTTCCTATCCCTTTCACAGACCAACTGTTGGACACAGTGGCCGGACATGAGCTTTATTCCCTTCTGGATGGATTCAGGGGATACAACCAAGTGCAGATCGCAGAAGAAGACCAGTCCAAAACAACCTTCACCACAGAATGGGGGACCTACGCTTACCGAGTGATGTTGTTTGGGCTCTGCAATGCCCCTGCTACTTTCCAGCGAGTCATGATGGCCGCATTCCAAAATCATTTGCACGACTTCATTGAGGTATATTTGGATGACTTCTGTGTCTATAGTTTGATCTGTGAACACTAGGGACACCTGGAACAATGCTTTGACCCATGCCGGGAGTATGGGATTTCCCTCAACCCCGACAAATGCATCTTTGGGGTCTCTTTTGGAGTTCTGTTGGGCCACATTGTCTCTGCACAAGGGATATCAACAGACCCTGCAAAGATCGAAAAGATTGCAGCTTTGACAGCACCCACCAACCTCAAACAGTTGAGGGGATTCCTAGGCCATGTGGGTTACTACAGAAGGTTCATAGCTCATTTCGCAATAAAGGCAACCTCCTTGCACAAGCTTCTGAGAAAAGATGCAGAGTTTACTTGGACAAAAGAATGTGACAAAGCCTTCACCACTCTGAAGCAGTATCTGATTGAGGTACCCATTCTGCAACCTCCTGATTGGACGAAAGAGTTCCATGTACACATTGATGCATCTATTGAAGGCTTAGGTGCTGTCCTCTGCCAAAAGGGTTCCTCGAAGCTGGATCAACCGATCTATTATGCAAGCAGAAAAGTCACTGATAGGGAGCGGAACTATACAGTGACAGAGCTTGAGTGCTTGGCAATGGTGTTTGCCCTAGAAAAGTTTCTCCATTACCTCCTATCCGCCCACTTTAAATTTTATGTGGATCATGAGGCCTTATCCTTCCTGATGAACAAAGCAGATGTGAAAGGACGGATAATGAGATGGCTCCTTCTATTTCAGGAGTTCGACTTTGAGGTGATTACTAAACCTGGTCGTTCCCATGTTCTGGCTGATCATCTGTCGCGTATCCCACAAACTGCAGACGAGGAGCAGGATGATCCAGACCTCCCTGATGCTTCCTTATTCCTGGTAGAAACTGTAACTCCCTGGTATGCAGACATTGCCAATCTGTTGGCAACCCAGCAGTACCCTCCTGGTATTTCTAGTCGGGAGAGGAAGAAGCTTATGCTAGAATCAGCCCCCTACACCCTGCTAGGTGGTGCACTGTATAAGAAAGGCAAAGATGAAGTGCTTAGAAGATGTGTTGCAGGAGATGAGATTGGGATTTTTCTGAAGGCTTGCCATGACGAGCCATGTGGAGGTCACTTTGCAAGAGAAGCTACAGCCAGGAAGGCTCTGCTAGCAGGATATTGGTGGCCTACCATCCACAAAGATGCCTATGATTACTGTAAAAGATGTGATGCTTGTCAGAGAATGGGGAAACCCACAAAGACAAGTGCCATGCCACTGCAACCTATCCTTCCCTTAAAGCCGTTTGAGAAGTGGGGCATTGACTTCGTAGGCCCGATCGATCCTCCTACCAGAAGGAAGCAGAACCGATACATCCTCGTATGTACGGATTATGTCACAAAGTGGTGTGAGGCTAAAGCGCTAAAGCGGGACGATGGTAATAGCATGGCCCTGTTCATGTACGAGAATATCATCACCCATTTTGGCAGTCCCTTAGAGCTGGTAAGTGATAGAGGCACTCATTTCCTTAACAAAGTCATGGAAGAGTTGACAGAGTTGTATAAGATCTGCCATCGCAAGTCCACTCCTTATTACCCCAGAGCCAACGGCCAAGTCGAAGTCACCAATCGCATCCTCTGCTCGATTCTGACAAGGACGATTGCCGCACATCGTCGTGATTGGGATGATCGACTTACAGAGGCCCTCTGGGCGTACAGAACCTCCCATAAAGCAGCAACAGGACAGATACCCTTCCAGCTGGTGTATGGTACAGAAGCTGTTTTTCCTGTTGAATTGGAATTACCCTCTTTGAGAGTGGCTATCAAAGAGCATTTGGGGAACGATGATTCACTGCAACGTCGTCTCCTGTACCTGGAATGTTTGGACGAAACTCGTATGATGGCTCTACAGTGCATGGAAGCCACGCAAGCTCGACGCAAGGCTTACCATGACAGCTTCATCAAGCACAAAGAGTTCAAAGAAGGTGATTTGGTCCTAGCCTATGATTCACGATTTGGCAAGTTTCCTGGCAAGCTCCAACAGCAGTGGATGGGCCCATATAAGGTACTTGCCGTCAACCCTAATGGCTCTGTCCAAGTGCAGACCGTTGATGCCTCTGATGATCCCTTCCTGATTAATGGATATCGTCTGAAGAAATACTTTCCTCCTTGGGGATCTTGACAATCACGGTCATCTGATCCTTTCCCTCGTTGGCGCGGCACTATCACTCTTATGATGCTACTTCTGATAGCCGTTCTTCAATCACTCCTGATGAGATGGACGTAACCCTCTGTCCCCTCAACTCCACCTTCCAGCCTTGATCTCTTATCCTCTATTTTCCACCAGCGACAGTGGCGAGGTTGGTTCTGATACATGGTCTTTCTACCATTCCCTTGCTTAATTCGAAGAAAAAAAAAAACACAATATACATATCGGTCAGGGGAGAAAAGGACTTAGGTCCCTGTCATGCCGACCTATTCTTCGAGAAAAGGTGGAAACACCCTCGGGAATAGGGGAAAACAAACAAAAAAATAAAAAAAAAGAGAGAGAAAAAAAAAACAAAACAAAACTGTTATGAGAGAAAAGGAAGAAATTTCCTATCATAGCAGGCCTCGTTCCAAGAAAAGGTGGCAAACACCCTTGGGCGAGAAGCTGGCTGTGGAAAAGGTGGCAACACCCAGCAGTCCAGAAAGTGGATTCATTAATTGATATCCCCAGGATCCAATTCCGAAGCTACCTCCCTTGGTACACTCTGTCTTGGGTCTCTCTGCAGAGCGTCTAACTGTCCTCTAGCAGACTATGTGACCTATCCAACACAACGTTCGATTTGATGGCTACCTCCCTGGGTACGCCTCTTCAACAACCGACGACGCGATCTTCATCGACAAACAATCGAGTGATGTGAGCTTTCATCCTAACCGGATGGGGTTGTGAGTATGGTTGCCCTCTGTAACTATCAACCGAGAGTGAGACAGAGGGTGGGCTGAGAGACCAGTCTTTTCCCTTCAAATCAAATGAGAGGTGAGTAGTATGAATGAAGTGTTGCATGCACGGGATGGGCCTCTCAATGCACAAAGCACAATTTTTTTCTGTACACTGCACCATAAGGCTCCCTGCCTTCCTTCTCGCACCGTATGCCGGCACAGGGCGGGATGCATAGTTACACCATCAAATGTGCACAAGGCATACAACCCTTGCACAAGTGACCGTGAGGATTACATCAATGGGTTTCAGGACATGGTTGCCCTCCTGTATCTATCAACCGAGCGTGAGACAGAGGGTGGGTTGAGTGTGATTGGAGTTTCTTCAATCAATTACCGAGAGGTGAGATTGAGGGACGTTACGATATTTAGAGTCAGGTATGTTCCCGTTTCTCTATGTACCCACGGGATAGGTCTTTACCGTCATCACATGACACGTCTCCCTGTTCTGTACACTGCACTCTAAGGCTCCCTTGCCTTCTTCCTTGCACTTATGCCAGATGGGTTCGACGCACTAATGCACCATCAACTGTGCACCCTGGCATACTCCTTCTGCACCATTCCCCCTTGTCGATTCCTCAACCAGGTATGAGATATGGGTTTCAATCATTTTTCCTCGAGTGATATTAGTCATGGGGTGAGTGACTGTTCTTTCATTCCATATGAGTGACTGTGAGTTGAGTGCAATATCCCTCATCATCGACGAATTTCATGCGATTCCTTCAACTAGCTACCTTCCTGGGTGCTGCCGCATGGTCCCTGCCATGAAGGACGTGTGCTGAGAAGATGCCTTGGTACCTCCAGTAGCCGACAACAACACAAGACGTGCCATCGATAATCAACCTTGATTCCCGACAACATGGGCCAAGTTTTTCTAACCCTACAACTTCTGTTTCTCAGTGACGTTCATGTTTTAAGTGTGGGGACGTTAGTGGATGGTCTGTGGCGTGGTCCTAGGTCCCTGTTGCTCAGTTAACCCTATCCATTAAGGTCTTAAGTGTGGGGACGCGTCCCTGCGCGTCTATATTGCATACCCCTTTGCATATGCCTTAACCTGCTCATGCATGTATGCCATGCCTTGCTGTTACCCTAATGGGGTCCCTTCCCACCCGATCGTTCATTTTTCACCCACCCTTGGGGCTGTTCCCTTGCAGTTTTCCTTCATTCCCTGATTTTGAGGTCCTGCCATGTGAACGCATCCTACGTTCACCGAAGTCCAAATCCAATCTTATAACCCTGTTCCTCCTTTTGAACTGACAATTTTTCCTTTTTACCTACCCCTGTTTCGGTACACGGTTTTTGAGATTATTAATTTTTGACGCATTTTGCGCAAATTAGCCGGTTTTCCATGTGAATGTGCTTTTCTTGCTCGGAACCGTGATCTGACGTCATAGCCCTGACAACCACTTTCTCCCTGACATTTTTCCTTTTTCTCTGAGTCATTCCGATGCACGATTTGTCCAATATTAATTTTCCAGTTTTTTAAGACTTTTTCGTGCGTCTTTTTGACATTTTTCCATGTGAACTTGCCCAGTTTGCATCGGAATTCCAATTTGATTTGACAGCCGTGTCCCCTGTGTCTTCCCCCACCTTTTTCCTTTTTCCTCCCCCCTCTTTCAACTTCCGGATTTTTAATTATTAATTTTTCAATGAGTTTTCGGGCGTATTTTTGGTATCTTTTGCATATGAACCCCTCCTACTTCCACCGGAACTGCGGTTTAACATGACAACCCTGTGCCACTCCTTCTTGCGGAGATTTTTCCTTCTTACTGCATGTCATTCCGGCGCACGGCTCGTCCAGTATTAATTTCTGATCCCATTTTCGTGTTTTTTTTGGGTTTTTCCCATGTGAACGCATCTTATCTCAGTCGGAACTATGTTTTGATGTGATAGGATTGTCGGGCACGTTTTTCTGCACAGTTTTCCTTTTTTCTCCACTTTGTTCCGATGGACGGATCTTCCGATATTAATTTTTAATTGTGTTTTTTGGTCCTTTTTTGTGTTTTTTGCATGTGACCGCCCTTTACCCCTCCCGAAACCTCCGTCGCATATTTTCCTTGTCTTCCCCTTGCCGTCCTGCCCACTTTTTGTTTTTACGCCCTTTCGTTTTGACGTCCGGATTGGGAGTTATTAATTTTTCTTTATTTTTTTGAGTTTTAACGCGCCCCGTCCCGCGCGTGAACGCCCCCTTTTTCGATTCTACACGTTTTAACACGCCCTGGTTGCATCCGCGTGTCTCGTCCCTGTATCCGGGCGCCCTTTCACTCCCGTCACGGCAAATTTTTTTACCCTGCCCCGCGCACACGCGCGGGACGGGGGGGTACGCCTCTTCTTTATGGGACCCCCCGCCCATTTTCCCCCTTTGGGCCCCTGCCCATCTTCCTACCCTACCCCCCTTCCCACCCCCTAGGCACCACGCCCATTCCCAACCCCTGGGCACCCCCCCTATGGACCCCGCCCATATCCCTTTCCACCCCCCCATGTCCTTCTCTCTCCCCGACCCCTCCCCAATCCTAACTGCCTCCCCTCCCCTCTCTCCCTCTCCCGATGCTCCTGCTGCGTGCCTCCATCTCCACCCTCCCTACCTTCATCTCCACCCCCCACCTCCCTCCAACTCCACCTCCCTCTCTTTCTTTTCTTCTTCCCTCCCTGTTCTTCTCCACCTCCTCCTCTTCCCCTCTCTTTCCCTTCCTCTTCTCTTCCTTCTTCTCCCTTCTTCCTCCCCGCCAATCCTTCTCTCCTCCTTCTCTCCTCCTCTCCTCCTTCCTCCCCTCTCCTTCCCCTCCTTCCTCTCCCTCCTGCCTCGTACTCCCTCCCCGGGCCGCCTTGCAGCAGGCCCCAGCCGCCTCCAGCCCGTCGCCGCCTTGCAGCAGGCCCCGGCCGCCTGCTCCGCCGTCCGGCCCGCCTCCTGGACGCCGTCCCGGCCGCCCCCTCGTCGCCAGTCGCCGCTCTGCCCATCGTCCGCCTCCTCGTCGCCAGTCGCCGCCCCCTCGTCGCCAATCAGCGCCTCCTGCCGTTTCCCGCCTGTCCATGCTTTCCCGCCCCTTCAAACCCACTAAACCACCCCTTCAAACCCACTAAACCCACTATCCCCCACTAGCCCACCTTCCCACCCACCACACTACACCCCCTTCCCACCACCCCCATACCCTACCCCCCCTCCACTACTCCCTGTTCCCACCACAACCCCACCCCCTCCCCTAATCCCTGTTCCTGCCCCCAGCACACAACCTCCCCCACTCCACTAATCCCCTTTCACACCCCATCCCCACATGCACACCCACCACCACTAACCAGGCCCTCTTTCCCCCCACCTTTGCACACACCCACCTCTGCCGTACCCCTTCCCACACCCGTGTTCCCGCGCAGACACCTCACCAGCCGAACCCACCGTCCCCCTTCCTCCGTCGCTGTCCCCCCCGCACACGCAGCTACCTTTTTCCGTCCTTCGACACGCGCACGAGTGTGTACGCGCGCGTGGGAGTTTGTGGTTAATCGTGCGATTGTTCGTGCGTGGCTGCGGGACTTTGATCGTTGGTTGCTGACGCACAGCTGCCACGCAGCCTATTGCTGGGTATTTTCCCAGATTTTTAATTCACACACCCGCAAACCCTTTTACAATTTTTAAAAAACAAAAAACAAACAAAAACATTGAAAAATACAAAACAAATCATTAAAAACCACTTTAAATTCTGAAAAAATTACAGAAAAATCCAGGACAATTTCCTTTTATTTTTGCAACCCATGGCCATATTTTTCTAAACTTGTAAATTTCACAAAAATATTTCTACCCATTTTAAAATTCCAAAATCTTTCAAAATACCCAGAAATATGATAAAAATTCATTAAAAATGCTTACAAATTCCAAATTAATTTCTAAAAAATTCCTAACATTTTCTTTAATATTTTAATTTATCTTTGGCATATTTTTCTTAGCTGTCATAATCTTTCCTTTCACACCTAAATTCCTTGAAAATAAAAAAAAATTAAAAAAAAAACCTTTTTCATCCAACACCCCAACTAAACGTCTAGAAAAAATCCAGATATTTTTGGATTGAGGAGAGCGCATTCTTTGCATTTCCATACACCCACTACCAGGTATTTTCCCTTTTAATTGTTATTTGTTATTTCTTCAGTTACCCCAAAACCCACGGTTAATATAAAAATAAAACACAACCACAAAAAAAAACAAACAAACAAACCAATAATTAACATAAATGAAACCTAAATACCACCATGGCACGCGCATTCGCGCTAAATACACCATATTTTTTTAATTAAAATAAACCCGCCGTTCACTTAGCACGCGCTAAGTGCGCTAAAGAGGCACTTTAATATTTTTCATTAAAATGAACCAGCCGTCATCACAAGAGCACGCGCTGGCAAAAAAGCGCTCCACATCACCTTAATTTGTAATCAATGAACTTGCATTTAGAGACCCAGTCTGGGTATCGAAGTCCGGGCTTCGAATTAAAGCAACGTTTTAACCTAATAATTGGTAATTAAATTTTTAAGAAGGAACCGCCGTTTTCTTGCTAAGGTTTATCACTTAATAAAACTTCACCCATTTCTTAATAATTTCTTAAAATAAACCTTTCATTAACTTAATTCCCCCTCACTGCACTTCTTTCCCCTTTTTAACGAACCCGGTTTCGTGGGATGGGTATGCGCCGTCATTGGAGTTATTTCCATAGTCAAACACTGGTTTATCAATGATGTAGTCTTGATCTGTGTCGGATGTGGTAATGTTTTGGTTTACTGTCTTTGATACGGTTAAGGGTACGGTGTGTAGTTTTTTTCTTTTATTGCCTGATACGGGGTTCTGGGTGTTTGTTTAATGCATAGCATGAAGCTTTCGGTCACATATGTCTCAAGGTCATGTCGAATTTTTTCTAGGCTGTGGTTTGCTTGGGGTTAGTTGGTCGAGTCACGTTTTATCGTTTTGGTTATTCTCTTATCCTTGGTTTTTTGTCTGTTGCTTTGCAGGCATTCTCCTTGATTGTCTGTGTTTGTGGTGTGTGTGTAACCATCTGAATGGAGCCTTCTCACGCTCCTCCCCCTATCCAGTACGTCCCATTAGTTAGTAGGGATTACTCTTCCCTACTCACTTTTGAGCCTCTCACGAAGGCGCGACTCACTGCTTTTGTGGCTACTTCCTTTTCATTGCTTCCAGAGGATCCGTCGTTATGTGATGAGTTTTTGGCCTCCTACAGCAAGAAGATAGGACTAGTCCAGGGAATTTCTATGGCTTTGACACCTCGAGGCCTAGGGAAGGCTCTGTCTCTTCCCTCCAAAGGTGAATCTTTTATTACCACTCGTCAGCTTTTCTCTAATGAAGAGATTCTGAAGCTGTTGCAAAAGCAAACAAGGAAAATGCTGGATGTTAAGAAGGTGATCAACTCTTCAGGAGTTCCCTTTTCCATGATCACTGATCCCATATGGAAGATGGTCTGTCAATTTCTCCAGGACAGGTTTATGCCTGCCAAAACGCCATCCCAGTACTTGTCCAAAGAGCTTTTCACAGCTTCCAGGATGGTGTTGAAAGGAGTTGCTATTGATTGGAGCACTTACCTCCTCACTAAAATAGATCAACATTTCGTCAAAGTCACCAGGGGTAATGTTACCAATGTCACATATGGATCATATTTGTCTGCCTTCTTGACCTATTCAGGTTTACAGAAGAGTGTGCCTCCACCTCCTCCATCAGATCCCGTTCCTCCTCCTCCACCTTCAGATGAGTCAGAACCTATTGACATAGAGGATGATGATTCTCCACCTCCCCTGGTCATCCAGCACAAACGCTTGAAGCGGGTAGTGGATAAAGCTCCTTCAGTACTTCCTTCAGTGCCCATTCCCGCTACCTCTGGCAGTGATCTCCCTGGGTATCTCACTTGTAATAACCTGTTCAGAGCACATCACGAAGGTTCATTGGACATATCAGTTCCCTCACTGAATAGTCTAGTCTCGGGAGATGCAATTCCTTTCCTCTGTAAAGATATTCAGAGTTCCATTGAATTGTCAGTGACAGCCTATATTCAACAGCTGTACGCTTCCTTTTATGAAGAACTCATGTAGTCTTAGGACCAGTTGCATAAGGCAACATCCGAGTTAGCTTCTGCTAAGGATACCCTAGCGGATTTGTTTAAGCAAATGGAACAACAAACCCAACTGGTTGCCACCCAAAGAGATGAGATCTCTTCTTTGAAGATCCAGTTACTAGAGGCTCAATCCGAGGTTACTAGCCTTTCAGCGGAGAAGGAGAGGATGTCCAGAGAAACGCAGGAGTTCCAAACTCTCTTAGATGACAAACTTTCAGCTTTACAGACTGCTAATGACACAGTGGAATCCCAAGCCTCCCAAATCAAGCAGTTGACAGATCAACTGGCACAGTCACGGTCTGTTCCTCCAAGCCCTAATGTTCCCTTGATCCCTTCTCTTTCACAGCAGGACTTGGCTGCTCTTCAGAGACAGGCTACCTTGTGTCCTCTATTCCAAGATAAAGCCGAAAGATTGCAATCCAGAATGGACTTGTTATGGTCTACATTTGAGTAGTTTCAGGAATATGTTCCACCAGACCATTCTTTCTTTGTCCACTACCACTTACAGAAGTTGGTCTTTTACATGAAGCTTTCCACGATGGATTTACCTCTTCCAGAGGATGGATGGAGTGGGGCTTGGTCTGCTGAGTTGTTGACAGAGGTAGTCCAGATGGTGTTTGAAGATTCTGTCACGACAGATACCATGTTGATGTCATACATGTATCTACGAGGAGACTTGTTAATTCCAGATGAGGTGGATATGGCATGGTATGTGGGGGATGTGGTTCTACAAGCTGTTTTGTATGTCAACCATTTGGAGTTGCGCATAGCTGACATATTCCAGAGTTACTCCTCCAAAGTGGTTGATTGTCATGATAATTCCTGGCATCCCATGATTGATTCTGTGATTCTGAATCAAAGACAAAACACAGCTCCTACCTATGCCCAGAGTACTAATCAACTGCGGGTGGATCTCTTAGCCTATCTTTCAAAACATAATCCGTTTGATTCTACCTTCTTTGATGCCTATCATAGACGATCTCTCTTAGGACCTTCTGTTCCTACCCTCCTATATTACCGACAAATGGCTCACCGATATGATCTATATCTTTCCCTTTGTCAATCTAATTCCACCACTATTTTACCTCTTCTTTTCCAACCTTCATCTTTCCCTCAAATTCCCATTTTTACATATTGTTCCTTTATTGAGGATAGGGTATTTTCCCCTTCTCCATCCTGTCCTTCTCCATCCATTCATGTACCCTTCACATTTCCTATTTATCAGTTAACACCCTTCCTTAGTGATTCCCTATAAATTTCTGCCACTCCTTCTTTAAATCATTCTTCCTTTTATGATTTTGCCTATCCCTCACTTCATCCACTTTTCCTTATTCCACTTCCCTCTCCTAACACTTCTATATCTCAACCACCTCAGTTGGTTAGTGACTATGACGGGTTTGATACTCAGATTTCCAGAAGAAGGGGATGGAGTTCGAATGATTCCCTTACAGGACCTCAGATCAATTGGCCAGTAATTCCAGGAGAATGGACAACTCTCTGCTAGTCAAGCTTATCAGAACTATGTTCATTTTGCTCAGCAGTATTCACAGTCTGCAGATCCTTCAGTGCGATTAACTGCTCACTTTGCTTGGTACTTGGCGCATATGCATAGGCACTCTCATAATGATTCCAAGCCTATTCCAAAGTTGTGCATGAATGTCAATGTGAGCATTGATTCCCAACAGCTGGATATATTGTATTTTCATGCCCTTTGTTTGCCTAGCAGATATCTGGTCCTGTTGGAAAGGATGTGTTGTCTTCAGTTTTTTCAAAATCCTCCCAAAACTTTTGTAGATGAATCCTTGTCTATGGATCATTTCCGACAACATCAATCTTTCAAGCGCGATCATCTTCATTGATACCTATCCAATGTATGGTGGACGCTTTTTAATGAAAATCTTTCTTTTTTGGAGGAGTCATTCAGATGGTTGTGTTGTGTGTAGTGTTTGTGTTGTGAGTTCATTTATGTAAAACGAACGTGGTGGTTTCCTATTGGATTTCGTGTGTGAGCTACATTTTGGAGAATTGTGGTGATGGGGTCGTGGTTGCAGAGTTGAAGCTGATGCAGATGAAGAAGAAGAAAACTCTTATATCCTTTACAAGTTTGTTGTGATTTTCTAGTTTGATAAGAGGTGTTAATGTATAAAGGGTTTTCCTTTCTTTGTATTTTTATATCAGATACAGGTGATAAGTTGGGGTCGTGTTGGATGGATTCTTTTTGAAAAGATATTGCAGATTAAAGTTGCGCTTTTTACCTGAACTTGTATTCCCTTTTTCTTGGGTCGCGAGGACGCTTCCTTAATAAGTGTGGGGATATGTTGAGTGTTGAAATGACTTGTTTTTTGGCTGATTTTTGTTGCTTTTGAGAGCTGAATGGTTGATTTTATGAGATGATTGATTGGTTTGGAAGTGGGTTGAGAGTGTTTTGGATGATATTGATTGTGTTTTGGAAGTTTATGATGTTTATTAGTGGTTCTGTGATGTTTTGATAGGTTCTGATTGGTTCTGTATACCTTTTGTATAGCTTCTATTTTGTTCTGTTTTGTTCTGATTGTCTTCTGTCAGGAGGGATGGAGTATTGATTGATGAAGATTGAGATCTTGTGAAAGCTTATTGAATGGTTTGTGAGAGTTTGGAATGGTTTGAGTATGAGTTATGTGGGTTTGATGACCTTCTGTAACCTTCTGTAGATCTTCTGTAGAGTCTCTGTCTCTGTTCTGTTCTGTTCTGTACTGTAACTATTCTGGTTCTGTTCTGTGACTGTTCTGTATGCTTCTGTATGTGTTCTGATGGATGAGAGTGTAGCTTGGGAAAGTTTTCTAGCCTTGGAAAGAGGTGAATACAAGTGCAAAAGAGCTGAAAGAAGTGAAAGAAGTAGCTGCTGAAGACTCAAGTGAAGACTAGAGTGAACTGACAGTAGTGAGCTATGAAAAGACACTGTAGCGGCTCTGGTGACTCTTCATATCAGACATACCTCTTGGAAGGGGTATCCACGACCTAAGAGGGATTATTGAGAGTGATTTTGAGAGATTGTAGTGAGGAGATGATGTATTATTGATGGAGAGAGAGAGAGAGAGAGTCAGAGATAGCTAATTTTACTGAAACAGAGTGATTGTATATGAGAGATTGAGAGAGAAGACTATGAAGATATTGAGGATGAATACTATGTGATGTATTTCCATTCAAAGATGGTGTATTCCTTTGATTTCTTTGTTCTATTGATGGATTTTGTGAAGATATTGAAGAATATGGTTGATTCTATCAAATCCGTGGGAGATCTACATGATGCTGTATGAAGATTTGTTGTGCCTGGTGTTCTTTTCTTTATTGTGATCATATGAAACATAATAAACAAGCTTGTTGATGTTACAAGATAGATTTTCTTGCAAGAGAATTCCCTTTTCCTTGGTATTCCTCTTGGGGCTCCATAGATGCAAGCCAAGACAAGGCACTAGTAGCAATCAGCCCCAAACAATGTAACTAGTATGCAGTAGTGGCATAGGCCAAGCATGTCAAGACTGGTGAGACATAGGTAACATATATGCCATATGTACATCCAAGATGGAGTATCAAATGCATTCAAAAACTTAGCTTAAGCTCAAATGAAGATCTAGAACCAAAGACAAGCTTCATTTTATACCTCGAAGGTCAATACCTCATTGCATATCCCAAAGACATAGCCCGAAACCAATAGGCATAACCAAACTAGAGGTAAAATAACATGTCAACCAAGGTAGCATAAATCCCAACCACAAAAAAAGTTTCTGCATCCAAATCAAGGCTCAATAGCTCTCAAATAGCATATCCAGGCATAAACCATGATGACAAAGCATCAATACATCCAACAGGACACCCAAATGTCAACAAAGAGCATTATGCATAAGTCGTCCCTGATAAAACCTTGCTGTGCCCAAACAATATACAACAGTAAATCCCTGCATAAATTAAGCTATGGAAGCCCAAACCAAGTCCCAAAGCATCTCAAAACATTGGGCACACATCCCAAAGCATCTGGGCATCAAATACCAAGCCTTGAGAGCATTACATAAGCTAAGAGCATGAATATTTTCTTATTGTAAATAAACTCAGATCTGTTGCAGAAAATGTTGTGATCAAAATTTGGCATATCTGACATTGCCATCGCGTCCGAAGCATACCAAAACCCCAAATTAGACTCTTACCTTGCCTAAATCGGGTTCCGGATGCCCGAGATATGAGAAAAAACTAAGATTTTTGAGCCAGATTTTAAAATAAGCACAAAAAAACGTGAGCTGCTACTATGGGACCTGCTAGTTATGCTGAGGATAAGGGGGAAAATGGGGGCACACAAGGTACCCAATGAAGCCAAGGAACATTTGCAAAGAGCCTATGAGGGCTGGGGAGAGGCGAGAGATGAAATCTTACCTCGGGGCGAAGAAGCCATGGCTGGCATCGAAGCTCCAAGCTCTAGGTCTTCATCTGGGCTGGGCCAAGCTCCATGATCAAGCTTTGAACCAAAGCTCTGATACAAGTTAAAAGGTGAGAAGGATCGAATCTTTCTTGGAAGTGAGCTATGGCAGAGAGTAAGATACACTATATTGGGGAATATGGAAATTTCCCATAAGTTTGGGACACATGGTCAAATTTTTGGATTTGTAATAACTTGAACACTATAACTTCAAATCGAGCACTCTATAGCTCAATAGATTACATTTTTCAAGTTCTTTCCAATGATAGGTCACATCATATGGTTTTGAGAAACTTATGGGTATGTTATCCGGGTGCCATCTTTTTAGTGTTCAAAAAATGGGAATTGGGAGATTCCCAAACTCACTAATATTGTGTTAAGAGCAAGAAGAGAGAGAGACACAAATGGGAACTCTAGCAGTCACAATGTGTGACTGGGCCTTCCTTTATTCAAACTATCACTAAAATAATAAAGAACAAAGTAACGATGACGGGCACCCACCACCTACAGAGTGTGCAGTGGCAAGTACTATCAGTGTAGTAATACAGAGGCGGCTAAGCAGAGGTGCCTTTACCCCCAACAACTTCTGAAGTATGTCAACTAATTGATAGCTTAAGAGCAAGGGAAAAAGCTACTTATGAAGGACGGGATCCTTCAAAAGATGGTGATACTAGAGGAAATACCATTGCACCAATTGATGGTGAAGGTGCAAAGAATCCAATTGCTAAGAAGCTTCCTAGAAGGAAGAAGGAATTTAGGGTCAAGAATAGTAAAAAGACCTCACCTCGAGTGAGGTGAATAAGGAGAAAGTCATCTCCCTCATCAAGCTCCTCCTCCTCCTCATCATCTTCTTGTTTCTACTCTTGGTTCTAAGTCTCGTGCAATCCGCAAACGGACAAAGAGGGACCATAAGAGGAGCAAGCTTAAGAAGACTAAGACTTTCAAGTCTGGGGATAAGGACATAAAGTTTAACTCTTACTTCGGTAAGAGAGATCCTACTAAGGCATTAGCCTTTGTCAAGCAATTTTAAGTTGCTTTTTTTAATGGTAATTTCTTAGAAAAGTCCAAGCTAAGGCATGTAGGCATGCACTTGAAAGACACCGTTAACAATTGGTGGTTGACTCTCATTTTGGAGGGAAGGAAACCTATGACTTAGGAAAAGTTCAATAAGAATTTTTATGCTCAGTTCTTGCCTCCTGATTTTGAGAATGATGTCAAGAAGGAACGGGATTGGCTAGGCCAAAAAGAGCATGAGAAGGTCACTAGTTATGTGGGCGGCCCTATGGTTTGGCTGCTTGTTTGTAAGCCTTGATATCATAGATATGAGTCTTACATTGCATTCGAATTCTATAAATGCATTCAAGATGGCATGTAATCTTGTCTTTCATGTGAAGACCAAGCATATTTAGGTCCGTTACCAGTTTATAGTTTTGGTCTACTCTTTTCAAGGTTACTCATTTCATGGAGACTAGCAATAAAGAGAAGAAAAGGAAGTTTGAAGCTGGCCTACTCCCTCATTTACATAGAACCATGAAGGTGTATCCACATGAAACCTTATCTCGCATGATGCAGTCTGCCATCATAGCTGAAAGTTTGCATACACCTGGTACATCTCGAAAGTTGGAGATGAGTTCTTATAGAGCTAGACAAGAGCACTTCTATGATCAACCAAGAGAGAGGACTAATCGAAGAAGGCCTACCTCTACCCATGACCAATATTCAAAACCAGAGGTAACAAGAAGAAGGCTCTCAAGTATCTCTCACCCTCTGAGATACAAAAGTACAAAGGAAGGTGTTTTCTTTGTGGTGAGTTAGGGTATATGAAGCCCAATTGTCCTCACAAAAGGAAGGAAGCAAATGTGATTAAAGATTCTCCTCCACCATCCTCAAATTCTATTCCCGATGTGCAAGCTAACACTCATTCAAATGAGAAGAAAAGACAAATCTTAAAGGGTTGGGAGGCACTCAACAATCAACGAGTTTTGATACTCTTTGATCTAGGGTCCATAGATAATTTTGTGTCAACAGATACTACTGAAAGGATTCAAATTCCACCAAATCGATTGGGAACACTAATTGGATCAGGTTTGGCATTTGAAGGACTTGCAACCAATTCTACTCCTATCTAGGGAAAGTTGAATCTTAGAATTAGGGATTACCGCGACCTAGAATCTTTTCTACTTGCACCCATTGGTAACTGTGATGTTATCTTAGGTATGCCTTGGCATTACAAGACTAGGCATCTTCCAGATTTGTTAAGAAGACCCTTGCATTTCAATTGAAGGGTTGAAACATAGTTTGCATTGTTGATGCTAGAGATTGGTTTGTGCCAACGGTTAGTCATGTTAGTATTTCTAAAGAAATGAAGAAAAATATTTTTGCATACATCATTTTTGTGAGAGAGTCAAAAGAAGCTAATGATTCAAGGGCACTTAATGCCTCTAAGAAGGACACAATACCAACTAATGCTTCTAAGTCTCAGACTTTAAAAGAACCCCTCTCTTTAATTGATCAAGGCAGACATGATTTTCTTAAACAATATGAAGATTTTTTTGGTGATTCACTCCTAGGAGAGTTACGTTCTAAGCGCCCAAAAGATCACACAATTGATTTTATCCCAGGCAGTTCACCACCCAACCAACCACATTACCGAGTAAGTGCAAGTCAACAAGAGGAGATCCTAAAACAAGTAAGCAAACTATTGAAAAAAGGGTTAGTTCAACCTAGCTCTTCCCAATACACCTCTCTAGTCTTACTTGTTCAAAAGAAAGACGGTTCTTTCCATATGTGCATAGACTAAAGATCTTTGAATAAGATTACAATCAAGAATCATTTTCCTATCCCAAGATAGATGATATCTTGGATAAGTTGCAAGGGGATAGTATCTTTAGTCGCATTGATCTCAAGAGTGGCTATCACAAAATACGGATAGAATCTAAAGATGTTCACAAGAGAGCTTTTCGTACAACGTTTGGACTATACGAGTTCTTAGTCATGCCATTTGGTTTGACTAATGCGCCCGCCACATTCAATCGAATGATGGAGAGAATTTTTAGACCTCACTCAAATTTTGCAAGTGTCTTCTTTGATGACATTCTAATATTTTCATGGTCTGAAGAACAGCATAGAAAACATCTATCTATTGTTTTTCAAGATCTTTACAAGCATAGAATATAGGTCAATGCTAATAAGAGTGAATTTTACTTTTTGAAAAATCTGGTGAGAATGGATCCTAAGAAGATTCAAGCCATCGTTAAATGGCCTACACCTACTTCTGTACATGAAGTTAGAATTTTCTTGGGCCTATGCTCATACTACAAGAGGTTCATACGAGGTTTTGCGTATGTTGCATCTCCTTTATTTGACCTTACTAAAAAGCAAATGCCTTTTCACTGGGGATCAAGACAACTACTAGCCTTTGAAAGAATAAAGTTTCTTGTCACTCAAGAAGGAGTTCTCATAGTTCTGGATCTTCAAAAACCTTTTAAAGTTCACTACGATGCTTCTGGGGATTGCATTGGAGCCATGCTTAACCAAGAGTATCATGCAGTAGCATTTGAGAGCTAACGCCTCAAGGATCATGAGCTACATGCTCTAGTATATGAGAAAGAGCTTATGGCGGTGGTACATGCTCTTTAAGTATGGAAACACTATTTACTTGGTGCAAATTTTGTTATTAAAATAGATCACCAAAGTCTAAGATACTTTCTCACTCAAAAGAAGCTCTCAGAGAAATAGATGCGTTGGGAAAATTTCTTATCTATGTTTCACTTTCAAATCCCTCACAAAACTGGAACCAAGAATGTGGTAGGAGATGCTCTATCACGGTGACTCAAGTGAATGCAATTACAAATTTTTACCATAGTGAGTTCATGGATTAACCCAAAATGTATGCAACTAATTCTGACTTCTCAACCATATGGGATCAGCTTAACTTAGGTTAGTTGATTACACCTTACTCGATTCAAGATGGTTATTTGTATCATCATCAAGCAATTTGTGTAGCATTACCATTGTGATGCAAGGTAATGGATTAAGCATATGCATCTCCTAGTATTCTACCCACTACTCAAGAATTGGAAATATATTTCTTTTAGCCCACTCTTAGAGCTGACATTGAAAGATATGTCTGCAAGTGCAAGATATGCCAAAAAGTAAAGTATGACAGGCATAAACCACATGGCTACTGAAGCCATTACCAATTCCCAATGAGCCTTAGGAAAGTATAGCCATGGATTTTATCATGGAGATTCCTCACACACAAGCAGGCAACAATGCAATCTAGACTATCATTGATAGATTCAGTAAGCAAGCTCTTATACCTGTGCGAAAGACAATCAAAGCCGATCATATGCCTAAGCTATTCATTGCTCATATTTTCAAGCATCATGGCATGCCTAAGTTCATTATAAGTGATCAAGATCCTTGCATGACCAGCCTCTTTTGGCAAACTCTCTTCGAGAACCTTGGGACTTAGTTAAAATTTTCATCCTCTTATCATCCTCAAATGGATGGGCAGAGTGAAAGGTGCTAGTTCTACTGTTTTGGACCTTTTGAAATCCTATGTCTCTGATAATCAAAAAGAATGGGAAAAGAATTTGCCTTTAGTAGAGTTTGCATACAATAATATGGTGGAATCTAGTACTAGTAAGGCACCCTTTGAGATCATCTATTGTAAGCCTCATTTACCACCCATTCTTCTTACGAAGGATAAGCCGATGAGTTTTTTAGAGACATTGATACAACTTTCACTCAAGTAAAAGTTGTTATCCAAAGGAAACAAGAGAAGCATAAACGCGAATCTGATAAGTTAGAACTCAAGTTGGGACAATATGTTCTTCTTAAGTTTGAGAAGGCTCGCTTGAAGAAGCGGAAAGGTCAAAAGGGTAAAGTGGTTAAGCTTTCTAATCACTATTATGACCTTTTTAAGATCATCGATAAGATAAATGAAATGACTTTTTTTCTAGATCTACCAAGTCATTGGAACATTCATAATGCTTTCCATATAAGTTTGCTACGTCCCTATATTGGAGAACCTCCAATGGAACGAATCAAGGAAGATTTACCTGACATAGAAGAAATAGAAGAGTTCCTTGGGCCTGAAAGAATTTTACACCATAAAGACAATACTCTAAGGTCAGGTAAGGTATTACGGAAGTATCTGGTTAAGTTTAAGAATTATTCCCAATTGGACGCTCAGTTTATGACTGAGAGAGAATTACAAGACTTTCCAAATCTTCTTAAGGACTATGTATCCCCTCTACAGTTGAGGTCAACTATTTAGAAGCCAGAGGGATGTTACTAAATTGATTGCTTATTACGCATTCTCTATTTAGTAAATTTATTTAAATAAATTAATGAATCACTTATTCCTAGTTCATCACTTAATGGGGTAGCACTATGATGGGGATATCTGGTACATGCAATACAAGTTATGAAGGGGGAAGGAAGTGGCTGCCAAGTGTAAGAGTGTACACAAGAACCAAGGAGTTACACATAAATAAAGATGGATTGAGTTCTAAGAAGAGGAAGTGCATTAGCATTGTGTATCATATTTATGTGTGCATCCAGGGATGCTTGGGAATGTTTACTTGTATGTAATGAGTATTGCATTCATTTGGGATCATCCTCTCCATTACAAGTCAAGGTTTAAGGTATTTTCTCTCTCAATGAATTAAGAATAGAAGTAATTCTTTCACTTAGAAAAATGAAAGAGGTAATTATCTCACTAAGAAAGACGAGAGACATGATCCTTTGGAAGTGAGGAGAGAAGTGATTTTCTATTTCTAAGGTCTAAGATGACACAAGCTTTTGTGGAAAGTCAATCTTAAGGTTGAGGCCCAAGGCAATCTAATGAACTCTCCTTATCTATGGCTCAAGATGGTTGCATGGACCATAAGTTAAGAGTAGAGTTTTAAAAGCTCATTTTCTTAAAACAGACATGGTGAATCTATTTTTAAAATATCTCGTGATAGAAAGTTGATCTCTAAAAATGGCGCACGTGGGTTATCAATAATGGCGAGATCTACAGCTTTCATATTGGATGATGTCGTGACGCTGTGCATCTATCACTACAAACTTGAGGGTGGATTTTTCTGCCAAGATTTTTGGACTCCTAAGTCAGCCTCATTAGGGATTTATTTTCCGTTGTGTGTATCTTTTGTGTTTGCATTCACATGATGCATGAGCACATGTAGTTAGGCTAGGCACAAATTGTTCAATACATTCATATTTTTTTTGTGGAGCATCACTCGATTGATTGCATAGCATGGGTTCCAATTTGCAAACCGCATGAGCATGGAGTTCTTCTTCAAAGCATGTTCTTGAAAGGGAACATGAAAATGGAGTGGATAGAATTGAATGCTTTGCCCAAGGCCACCTTATTACTTTGATTTTCACTACTAATTATTGTGACATTGAAAATGACGTAGGGACAATCTTGGCATTGGGAAGGGAACTCATAGTTATTCCCAAACTATACATCCTTTGCATCCTATCATTACGTCATCAGATACATCAACAGATGGTCACTTGGAAGACACATGAATATAGGAGCTAAAGTCCACCTACTCCTACCTCTGGCTGACTTCAAGCTACTGAAGATCGTGGATTACTAGCATGGATAAGAATAAACAATTGATATTTTTGCCATGAAGCATTACAAGCAGAATGATGATGAAAGCTTTGATGTGATTAAGCTTTAGGAAAAAAAAAGAGCGACAACACTACAATGACAACCTTGACGTCAAATGGACGCAGAATTACTGAATGCTATACTTATCGATGACAAATGAAGCTTCTCGAAAGCCTTCCTAGGAAAAAGCTGCGAGCTTTTGTAATGGCAGGAGGTGACGAAGTGAAGAAAAAGAAGAACAAGGACGAGATGAAGGTGGATATGGAGGTGATGAAGGCATGAAAAGGACTTCTTAACACGGCGACAAAAGTGTGTAATGAGAAAAGCAGAGAACGAGAAAAACAACAGTTTAAAAGCTATGATGCTTGCTTGGAAATTTTGAGGTGGCAGGCAAATATATAAAGGGATCGGCGATGACTGCAAAGGGGGGGAAACAATGGAGTTCAAGACGATGAAGCACGGAAGCGACGACAGAAGGAGTGGATGATAGAGTCGAAGATGAAGAGGCAATTGAAGTAGAAGAAAAGCAGATGAAGCTGAGGAGACCAAAGATGCTGCAGAAGACTGTAAGAAAGGCGAAGTCGGGAATGAAGCTGAAGACCATTTGAGACATCAAGTTCTATTCAATGGCATCAATGAACATGAAGCGATGGAGAGTGGATGCTACTTCGTCTTGATCGAAGAATGCTGCGGTGTTTGAGGTAATCAGAGGAGGGAGTTGATGACATTGACCGCTACATTGTCGATTGGTGGACAAGCTTGCCACTCACCACCTTGCATAGCTCACTGCCATGTTGGTCTACCATGATCTGCTCTCAAGGATCAGTTTCTACTTAAGCCTTATTGCCATTTTGATTGGAGCCTTAATATGCTGCAGTCTCATGGGCTACACTTATTTCAGGATATGCCGATTATGGGCTTTGTGAGGAAGTACTAAACTGTTTTAAAGGATGCAGATCGAAGTACACTGGTAGATATGTATGCCAAATGTGGGAGCTTTCTTGATGTTCAGCACACGTTTGACTGCCTGCCACAACGCAATGAGTATTCTTGGAGTTCCCTTATCCTTGGCTATGTTGACATGGGGGATATGACAGTATTTTGGGCTAGCAAACAACTGATATGGATGTAGTCAATTATTTGATGCTTGCCAATGACATGATTCATGCCCTTTATCCTAATGCTATAACAGTTGAAGAAGATGTGAGTGGAATGCCCGTTTACAGGTTCATATCCCTATTTGGCTCTGGCTTGCTACTTTCTTCACAGGCAGGACATTTTAATGCATTGGTCTAGTTCAGATGGATTTGAGTTGTGCATAGAAGGGCTCCTTTCAAGGGATAGTTTTTGTGCAGTGTGGAGGCTGTAACATATTTCACAAACTGGTGGATAATTTGAATCCATTGGGGAGCGCTGGCCTTCCTTGAGCAAATCACCAAGACGACGTATGCGTGCAGTATTTACATGCAATATATGTGGAATTCGTACAACTCGTGTAAGAAATCCTCATGTTTTTCTGAGGGGAATCGTATTTCTGGAGGAGAAACGCAAAAGCATCGAGGGGATGTATGAAAAAGCAAGGATGGGAAACAGGGAAAGGGGACGAAGAATTTTGGACAACTACTCTAAGCTAAGGCCGGTTATGATTGAAGTTTCTGTACGCATCATTGCGACTAGCGGCCTTCCCACCATAGCTTGGCAACTAAAGTTGTAGAGCCTACGATGAATGCATAGACGGCCCTTCATTATCAACAACACCATCAAATCAGGTTACTGGAAATATTGTTCATGTGATGCTGCATAAAGATAACTGCTACAGAGAACAGGGGAAATGCTCTCTGGGGAAGGCTATGAGGCGCAGAAGTCCATTCGAAGCCATTCGAAGCACTTTTACAGTTATTCCAGGCCAGAAATCCATTCGAAGCACTTATATAGGATAAACTTGAATACCATGGAGGTTGTTCTTTCAGAGGCTTTCACACCCTTAGGGCTGAAATTTGATGCAGTTACTTCATCCATCAAACTTATTCATTACTGAAATGCTGCTTGAGCAACCCTGGGACTTTATTGAATCGATCACCAGTCAACAGCACCTGCAAACATTCTGTGTGCTTGTTTATTCTGCTAAGCAATGGTAGCGATGGATGAGCCATCCTTAATGCAACACGGCACACTCACCAATCCCTATCCGAGTTTGTTATGTGCTTTAGTGAGATCATAGAGGGCAGCCATGATCTGGGCGAGAGTACAATTGTTGTGAAACTGGTGATGTTATGGCCATTGTAGCTCTACACTCATGAAAAGGTCGTCAATAGCAAAGAACGTAGTACCAATCTCTGGAATCAAGGAGCAGACAGAGAATAATGCTTCTTCTTCATTCAATGAATATGGAGTTCTACACAGAATTGATGATGTCTTTGATAACTGGGGGTTTAAACCAGTCCTATGGCTGGTTCTATATACTTATGGTATTGTCAACTGCACTTTTCAATAAACTAGCCTTCAGAAACCTTATATTCAATGGTCTAGTTCTTGCTGAGAATGGGAAGGTATCCTTTTATAACTTGTAAGCTCAGGCTTTCCAGAGAGTGACCATGAATTGCAAAATCCTTTTGTGATACAGACTTTTCAGCGTGCTAGTCTTTTATCCAGAAGTACTGAAGCTGCAAAATTAACAGAAGCAAGCTTTCAAATCCTGTAATGGATACAAATTACCAACTGTGGCAAATTGTTCGAGAATACATCTCTATTGCTGTGCTTTTCAGGACAGAGGGATCAACAATGTGGAACTGATTCAGTTTCTCCTTGAACTTGGATTTCATATTGTTGAGAAGAATTTATTTTGAGACCTTGTACTTCTCAACTGTGCACGGCTTTGAATAGAAAGGATCTAACATAGGATGATCCATTGATCCATCTATTATCACTGATATTTCTTGCTAGAGAATTAATCTTCTATCTTGAAATTTGTCAAGGTCTTCTGAAGACGCGACTTTTCTTTTGAAAAACCCTTCGACATCTTTGGTGAACCCAACGTGAAAGCGTCGCATAAATTTCAGGATGGGAGATACTTCACCATCAGTTTCGGCCTCTTCTACGATTCTTGCTTTGTCTTCTACTTCAGCTCCATCATTGACTGCTGCTTTAAGTACTTCAACGGATGATTTAAAGCAGATTTTACAGAATATGTCTATGTATATGCAGCTTCAAAATCAGTAGACACAATTGTATATGCAGCAACAGCAGCAATTGCATCAACAACAGTTGTCTCAGCAAAGGCAACTATATTCGGAGCAGGAGAATGCAATCAGCGCGACTAAGGTGATTGAAGCAGTTGAGAATGAGAAGAAGCTATTTGATGGCCGTACTGTTTCAGCTTACTTGAAGACATATGAGATCAAGATGGGATTTTTTGGAGTACCAGCTGGACTTATGAGTAAGTATTTCCTTCGTCTTGTCACACCCGCCTTGAGGGCAAAAGTGACTAATCTTTTTATTCAAAATTTGCGTTGGCAAGATTTTAAGAAGGCCCTAAAAGAAGAGTATTTCCTTGAGGACTTTGGGATGGCTACACGGTGGTCATTCCGAGAGTGGGTCTACATGCCAAACTAGCTGCTTCAGAGTTGATACGAGAATTTGAAGAGAGGTATAGTCAACTTGATGCCATTAAACAAAGAGCATTGGATGTTGAGAAAGCTGAGCTTTTCTTGCAAGCTGAAGATCCTGCTCTTCAGGAAGAATTAGGAGAGCTTCTTGAGGATCGCATGAAGCCTATGGGTCTTAAAACGGATTAGCAAGATGCCCAGGATGTAGTCTCGACTTTGACCAAGAGGAGGATATGGAAGACCCGCATATAGAATGGATCTATGTGTAATATTCCCACCCGTGAATATTGACTTTCCGCACACTGCGTAAACCTCGTGCAAAGGTTATCTCTCATATTGAAATTGCCGGCAGTGTAACCTGTGACCTGCATGCGAGAAATCGGGACCTCCGCATTGGCAAGGCAAACCCGAGAGTTCAAACCCGCAAATCACACGTAAACACCCTCTTGGGAGGGGCAAATTGAATATTATCAAGGCAAATTTTTTTATTTTTATCCCTTTTCCCCAGCCGATGCACGGCTGGAGGAGAGGGAGTGTGGGGGGATGGGACTTGGTGGAGTCGTGGGCTGCATGGGGAGGGGGGGGGAACCCATGCAGGGGGCCACGTGGTGGAGCCCTTCTCTCCCCCCCCATGCCTATATATACACCCTCTTAGGTGTTGAAGAGGGAAGAGAGGGAGACGAATGCTGGAGGCCAGAGGCTGCGTGGAGAGAGGAAGGGAAGTTGCTGTCGTCGCTGGGAGAGAAGGAGGATGCCGCCGCCCTGCTGGAGACCACCAGGCCGCCGCCCATCCTCGTCATCGCCATCAAGTCCTCGATGCCTTTTTCCTTCCCAATCATTGGGCCTCCCACGACGTTGTGCTGATCTCCAGAAGCTTCTTAGAAGCTTCTTTAAGAAGCTTCTAAGGATAAGGCCATAAGCCTTGGTCCTACGCGACCTTTTCGGTTTTAAAACCGGGCCTTCCATAAGCCCAAAACCCGCAAGCCCGGTACTCTCAAGGATCCGCGCTTTGGAAGGAATCTCCGGCGTACGAGGGAAAAGGGGAAAGATCTTGAAGCTGCTCGCAACGGTTGGAGAAGACTCATCGATCGCGTAAGGGTAAAGGCAAACCGGAAGTCCGTAAGCTCGCTAACGATGGCTCCCAAGAAGTCGCAAGGCGCGCCTGCGGGAAGTTCTTCTCCTAGCATTCACGTGGACATCTCCCCGGGTCCACAGACCCAGGTTTTTACTATTGTGATTTCATACTAAAGTAATGCATTAAGCATGACAACTCCATGGATTAGGAAGCAACCGTGCATGTTCAAATTCACCTAACCTAGGTTAAATGGAATTGGGAAAAATTGGTTTTCAATATAAACGCTAATCATCCATCCATCTTACGACCTTAACAGTAAATTGCCTTGTCGTGCATTTTCAAAGGAAAGCCACATATTGCCTAGGGTTAAAGGGGAAATTGTTAAGTGCATTGGTCATGAAGGAAAGGAGTATTTTTGTAATAACTCCCTTCGTTAGGATTCGCATGAGGAAATTGTTAAATTCTTTTGCACGGCATGAAAAAGAACCCCGATCTTATATAAGTTGCATGGGAAAACATGCTTGCAATTAGATTAAATCGACACTTGCCTTAGTATTGCATGAACTTCATTCACGGTGTTGTTGTATCTAAGGGTCGCACTTATACTTTTGCAAATTTCATTTCATCATGTAGCATTTAGGAATGATTGCATGGCTTATAAAAGCATGAAATGCAAATACTTAGACACAAGGTTGTAGGTGTTATTCCTTGATGTAAATCCTAGTAGGCCCTATGTAAGTTATTCTTCAAATTATCATGCCTTTTGACTTTAACAAAAAGGGATAGGGCTATTGCGGATCTTATGGTCCGTGGAAGTAATGAATTACATGTTTACATGTATTGTAACATTTTGCAACTATTTTTCTACTTTAGATCAAGTTTATCATCTCTAGGAAAGAATTGTCCTTGTCATAAGACAAGTAGGTCAATTTACCCAAGTCATTTGTGGTATCATGACTGTTAGGGTTTCGTATAGGCATAACTAGCCGATTCAATAAAAACCTCAAGTACTAGCTAGGGCTTGGCACGTTAGAGATGTAGCCAAGTATCGTACTTGGAAGCCAAGTCGAAGTACTCAAACCCAAAGGTCCTACCCACCTTCCCGGAAAGTTGAGCCAATGGGACGCGCACGCAAATAATGATCTAGGGTTTCTACCCTAAGGATCATTCGACCTAGTGCTAGAACTTGGATTGAGTTGGAATCCCTAGGACCGAATGTTATCGGTCTAGTGCAATTAGGATTGGGGTGAGTAAGAAGACACCCTAAACCCTACTTCGAGTCTAATCATAATTCTTTGACCAGAAAACACCATTCAATGGGTGAAATGATCTCTTGGAATGGAGGCGACACTTGTGCAACAAGTTGCAACGTCGCATAGCCTTGTGGTTTGATCACAAGAAAGTTTTGCCATTCCTTGGAATGAGGTTGGCAGGTTCTTGCGCAAGTTTAACTTGCAAGGGGATGAGTAGTCATCCTGTTATATCACTCTCATTGGGAAAATTTGCCAAGTTAAGGGAAGTTAGGTATTTGCTTGGACGGAAATGATCAATCAATAAATTAAAGCGACATGGCCGCTAGGATTTACTATTAATAAAACCTAAGGTATTGGTTAAGTTGGGTTAACAAGGTATGGCCCTAACTCAAGGACAAAAAGGGTGAACGAACAAACCCTTGAGGTTCTTGCCAAATCACAATTGATCCCAGATCGAATGCTGGATGCATTCGGTGAGAAGGATTCACTCCTGAACAGTTGGCCAAATAAACGACCACTGGAAATTGATTGTGCTTTTAATAGTTTAGAAAGCACCGTTTGCATTGTTTGTTCAAGGAACTAAAGGATGAAAAGATATCTAAATGCTTCAGGTTGAAGGCCTGAAGGGAGAGGCAGCTTCAGTTACCCCCGACTGCCTGCCTGACCCTAACCAAGGGGGTTGTTGACCGCGCCGGGAATGTGGGCCGAACCCGCCGCGAGAGGTCTTTCCGTTGAGCTCTACTTGGAGCAGGAGGACGCTTGGGTGCCAGGGGGGGCTCTGGCCGTAAATCCCTCGCCTTCCGGGTCCTGCACAAGAGGCTAACGTGACTCGGGATTGGATCTCGAGGCCCGCATACTAGTCAACGGGCAGAAGCTTGGAATAGTGATCCCTAGCAGATTACTGGATAAGCCTTCGGGCGGATTATGGACAAGCCTACGGGCGGAACTCCTTGTATTTCAAAGATAAAATGACGAAATGATAATAAAGAAGTTGTTTGATATTGTTTTTCTATGTCGCGTGATAAGATTACGTGAAGGAACCAGTGCTTAACAGGGTTAATTAAAGAAGCTGTTTGTTATATGTCAAATTAATGTGTTAGATAATTACATAACTAAAACAAACCGAGGAAAGTGCGGAGGATGGACCATGGGTCCGTCCTACGGCTGGGTGGTCCCGGTTAGCCGGGAACTTTTCTCAAAAATCTCGAGGAACAGCGGGATGATCATCATCATTAAAACGAATAACGAGAACGATGACCTAGAGTTATATCTTACCCATATTTACGTCGTTTTAGGGGAACGGAATGGGACTATGCCTTATGGCAGAGAGGTTGAGCCTTGCATCCCTCTCGTTTCCCATTCTCTTTGAACCAAGTGCAGCGTGAATCCGCTTCGGACCTGGCGTTTCTGCGTAAAGTAGTTCGCTCGGGTCTGACGCTAGTTGCTGCTAGCTAATGACCAAACAGGAAAACCCAAATTCAGGTCGATCCTAAGTGGGAACGGCCAGGATACTTCCGCTACGTGGCAGACACGGTAAGACCTAGATTGCAAAACCCGTAACATTCCGTGGGAGTGCCGGGCGGAGTTTTCTAGACATCCTTTCCGATGGACTGCTAAGACGTGTCCTGGATGATTCTAGTGGACACGTTACAGTTGGTATCAGAGCCGACCAACAACGGAAGTGTTTTTGTGAGATCTCAATAAAATGAAGTAAAGAAATTATTGCTGTCCAAACATTTCCTCATCTTCAATACTGTCTTGCAGAACTATGAAGCGTGGAACAAGATTTTGGTGTTCCGGATCATGTTTATGACTGCAATGCATTCTCCGCATTATAGGCAGAGAGTTGAAATGATGAATATCCTGGAGCAGATTTATAATCCATCACCTTTATATATAGAACGAAGATGGACTGGGTCTTTAGGAATCTACTACATAGCTGCCCACCGGTTCGCTTATCTACAAACCAACCTAAAGAGGATCAAGTGGTTGGAAGACTTGAAAGTCGTGAAGCTGTTCATTTTTGTGGAAGCTCACGTAAATTCGACTTTGCATATTCAAGGTCGGAGGGTTGAATTGAACTCATATGTATATGAGGAAGTAACTCGTGTAATCCCAGCCGACAGGATTAAGGTGTTGGGCCGCCATGGGAAGTATGGATTCCAGCGGAAAGGATATCCTGAACTTCCAATGAATTATCGATTCCTAAAGATCCATGACCCAAAACCCTACTATTACACAGTTCCTGTAGACAAATGCAATACAACGTTGTTCTCCCCAAACTAAATGTAATGATTGGATTATCATCACACGAGATGTTGTATAAGGCTACGCCCATGTAAATATAAATAAGGACTTCTTTTATCAATATCTGATTGTGCATCAGGGTTGTTACAAAAAGTTAAGTAGCTTCATGATTTACGAGATAGCTGAACTAAAGATAAGCTAATGTCAATTATCATACAATAACGTTAAGAAAACTTTTACCCAGGCACAACCCCAGGTACAGGTTCCAAATTCGCCCCCTACATCAAGTACTGCTGTGATCCAGGAGAAGAAGTTCCTCCTCAAACAGATAAAGCCACCCGAGTTTGACGGGAGAGGCAGATCCGTCCAGTCTGATGCTGAAATTTGGATTGAATCTATGGAGGATTACTTCGAAGCAGCTAGTACTGCACCTACCAATCAGGCCATGCTCGCCAAATTAAAACTCACCGGTGAAGCTAGATTATGGTGGAAACAATGGTGCAGGGATCAAGGGACTTCAGAGGGGTCCGTTACCTGGGAGAAGTTAAAGCAAGCCGTGCAGGGGAGATATTTGCCACCTGCATATTGTACACAGAAAATGAATGAGTTCTATGAGCTAAAACAGTTAGGACTCACCCTTGACGCATACTACTCTAAATTTGTCTCACTCTTAAAGTATGCGCCACAAATGGACACGACGCAGCAGGTGTCCAAATTTTGCACGGGCTTAAATCCACCTGTAAATACTCGTCTCGAATCTATGCGACCATCAGATCTTCAGGATGCACTCATTCGAGCGGCACCTATAATTCAGGAAGTGCAAGCTAGACCAAGGGGTATTAAGAATTGGTCTTATAGCGACCCGAACAGAGGAGCATTCAGACCCCAAGTGAAGAGAGTTCAAGGTCTCAATCAGGGACAAAGGAAGAAAGCAAGGACAAATAACGTCAACAACTTTGTTCCTACTCACAGTAATGGCCGAAACCTCCGATGTTTCCACTGCAACGAACTCGGTCACTTCAAAAGGCAATGTCCCAAGCTTAGCGAGGGACATCGTCAAGGTGCAGGCCGCGGTCAAGGAGCCGCCACCCGTGGAAGAGGAAGAACTGCCTGCATTACCAATAGGCAAAGATGTGAAGCAGAAGAAGAGGAAGATCCGACTATGGAAGCGGAATTCGAAAGAGCGACAGTCCATGCCGCTTTACACAAGAAGGGGCCGAATCGCCAGTTCTCGGTGATTCAAACACCGTCGGACTATCAAGGTAAAGGCTTCAAAACCTTGATTGATTGTGGCAGTACACATTCCTTTATCTCACCAGCGTGTGCTAAAAGATTAGGAATAGCCACAGTAGAAGCACCTACCCTACTTGTGGAATTGGCAAACGGTCGTGAGGTAACTTGTATCAGGCAAACTGCTAAGGAAGAGTTCTTTCTGGGAGGAAAGAAAACCTCAGTCAAATTCAGAGTCATGAATTTAGGTATCCATGAGTGTCTACTCGGGATGGATTGGCTTAAGCCTAATGACGCCCACATCCACTGTGGAAAGGGTCAAATTTCCTTTCGAAACTCTGAAAGAAAGTTTGTTACAACTCAAGGTGAGGCAGGAGTGCCAAGAATCCAGTTAGCCAAAGTATCGCGGATCATAAAAGGGGTTAGAAAAGGATTACCTGTTTACCTGATCAAACTCAACAAATTAGATCAAAGGCAAGAGTCTCATGAGGGACCCTCTTGGCTAAAGGAATACGCTGACGTATTCCCTGAGGAATTAACTGAACTTCCACCTCCAAGAGAAGTTGATCATGAAATAAGGCTAATGCCTGGAGCTGCGCCAATTGCAAAGAGACCTTATAGAATGTCCATACCGGAAGCTATTGAGTTGAAGGAACAACTCAAGAAACTGTTAGATCAGGGTTACATCCGGCCTAGCAACTCACCATGGGGAGCTCCAGTACTATTCCAGAAAAAGAAAGATGGGACACTTCGACTATGTATTGATTACCGTGGGTTGAATCAATCAACAGTCAAGAATAAGTATCCTATTCCTAGAATAGATGAGCTTCTTGATCGCCTTCAAGGTGCAAAGATCTTCTCCAAAATTGATCTCAGGTCAGGTTACTATCAAATAAGTATCAAGGATGAAGATATTCCAAAAACGGCCTTCAATACAAGATATGGGCACTTTGAGTTCTTGGTTATGTCATTCGGGCTTACAAATGCACCTGCCACCTTCAATAGATTAATGCAGGATATTTTTAGACCATATCTTGATGATTTCGTGCTTGTCTTCTTCGATGACACTTTAGTTTATTCTAAACAGGAAGAAGATCATGAACCTCAACTTCGGATTGTCCTTGAGACAATGAGGTCTCATAAGCTGTATGCAAAAATGAAGAAGTGTGCATTCTTCAAACGTCAGATTGAATATCTAGGATTCATAGTATCATCAGAAGGAATATCAGTAGACCCAGCCAAAGTCAGAGATGTGCTTGAATGGCCAATACCAGTATCCGTCAAAGAAATACGTAGTTTTCTTGGCTTGACAGGATGGTATAGGGTCTTTATCAAAAACTATGCTTTGATTGCAGCACCTCTTACCGACTTACTAAAGAAGCAGACTTCTATTACATGGTCAACCCCCGAACAAAATAGCTTCGACCAATTGAAGCAATGTTTGGTATCAGCACCTATTCTAAAACTTCCTGACCTCAATAAGGAGTTCGAGGTAGTAACTGATGCCAGCATTCTTGCCTTGGGGTGTGTACTTATGCAGGAAGGTCATCCAGTAGCATATTCTTCAAGGAAATTGAAGAGTCATGAAAAGAATTATGCCACGCATGATCTGGAGTTATTAGCTCTCATCCATGCTCTAAAGCTTTGGAGACACTACCTGTTGGGTAACAAGTTTACTCTAGTAACCGATCATAAGAGTCTCAAATGGATTTTTACCCAGAACGAGCTCAACATGAGGCAACGTCGATGGATTGAAGTATTGGAGGAGTATGATTTTGAAATCAAGTATCGACCAGGGAAAGAGAATGTAGTTGCCGATGCACTCAGTCGCAAGGCATTCCTAAATTCCCTAATCTTGCAGAATCCATCAACGGCCAGATCTCTGGCTACAAAGGTATCTATGCCAAGCAACCCTATACTCGAACTAGCTAGAGAGGAAGCATGCCATGATTTGGCCTACCAAACCATGATAAAAGAAATATCTACCAAGGAGCAGAATCTGAAGTCACAAGCTAAGTATCAGGAATTTTCCATTGATAATGGACTTATCTACTACAGAACAAGGCTGTGTATACCAACAAGCCAGTCACTTAAGCAGAAGATATTATGGGAAGCTCATGATTCCCCTTTCGCAGGACATCCTGGCTATGCAAAAACTCTTAATGCAGTTAGGAAGAGCTACCATTGGGAGAGGCTCAAAGGTGACGTTCTCAAATATGTCACTGAATGTTTGTCTTGCCAACGTATCAAGGCTGAACATGTCATGATGCCAGGAAAATTGCAACCACTTGACATTCCCCAAATGAAATGGGAATTCATCAGTATGGATTTTGTGGTGGGCTTACCCCAAGTCCAAGGAGGATACAACTCCATTATGGTTGTAGTTGACATGCTTACTAAGGTTGCACGCCTGATTCCAGTAAAGACAAACTATAAAGCCTCCGACATTGCAAGAGTGTTTATCAAGGAGATATTCAAGCTACATGGGTTACCTAGAAGGATCATTAGCGATCGAGATTCTCTCTTCACTTCACACTTCTGGAGAGCTATCTTTGAAGCTATTGGAACTCAACTCTGTTTTAGCACTGCCTACCATCCCCAAACGGATGGACAAACAGAGCGAGTAAATCAAATCATTGAGGATATGCTTAGGGCATACTGCTGTCGAGAGCCGAAGAGGTGGATTCAGTACTTGCCGTTAGTAGAATTTGCCTACAATGCTTCTTACCAGCAGAGCATTCAAATGACCCCTTTCCAGGCATTGTATGGTCATGATTGTCGAAGTCCCCTAAACTTTTCTGATCCAACCCTAAGAGTTGAAGCTTCAAGACAAATGTTGGAAGACATGGATGACCAAAAAAGGTCAATAAGACAAGACATACAAGCAGCCAAAGATAGACAAAAGGCATATGCGGATTTGAAACGCCAAGAGAGGGTCTTCGGAGAAGGAGACATGGTCTTCATTCGTGTACGCCCTAAAAGGAGTTCTCTATCTCTAGGAGAATGCAAGAAGCTAAGTCCAAGGTATTGTGGGCCGTATAAAATCCTCAAATGCCTGGGACCCAATGCTTATAAATTGCAACTTCCGGATAACCTAAAAGTTCACAATGTATTCCATATTAGTCTCTTAAAAAAATATGTACCCAACCCTAATCATGTACTTGATGACCAACAAATTGTAATGCCTAGTCAAGGAGTCCTTAAACTAAGACCGGAAAAGATTTTAGATGTCAGGGAGAGACAGTTAAGATCTAGAACCTTGAAAGAATGCCTCGTCCAGTGGAAAGATTATCCCGAAGAGGATGCTACCTGGATGGATGAAAGCTCTCTCAATCTTCAATATCCCCAGTTTATCTCGAGATGAGGACATCTCGATTCTTCTAAGGGGGAGAGAATGTAATATTCCCACCCGTGAATATTGACTTCCCGCACACTGCGTAAACCTCGTGCAAAGGTTATCTCTCATATTGAAATTGCCGGCAGTGTAACCTGTGACCTGCACGCGAGAAATCGGGACCTCCGCATTGGCAAGGCAAACCCGAGAGTTCAAACCCGCAAATCACACGTAAACACCCTCTTGGGAGGGGCAAATTGAATATTATCAAGGCAAATTTTTTTATTTTTATCCCTTTTCCCCAGCCGATGCACGGCTGGAGGAGAGGGAGTGTGGGGGGATGGGACTTGGTGGAGTCGTGGGCTGCATGGGGAGGGGGGGGGAACCCATGCAGGGGGCCACGTGGTGGAGCCCTTCTCTCCCCCCCCATGCCTATATATACACCCTCTTAGGTGTTGAAGAGGGAAGAGAGGGAGACGAATGCTGGAGGCCAGAGGCTGCGTGGAGAGAGGAAAGGAAGTTGCTGTCGTCGCTGGGAGAGAAGGAGGACGCCGCCGCCCTGCTGGAGACCACCAGGCCGCCGCCCATCCTTGTCATCGCCATCAAGTCCTCGACGCCTTTTTCCTTCCCAATCATTGGGCCTCCCACGACGTCGTGCTGATCTCCAGAAGCTTCTTAGAAGCTTCTTTAAGAAGCTTCTAAGGATAAGGCCATAAGCCTTGGTCCTACGCGGCCTTTTCGGTTTTAAAACCGGGCCTTCCATAAGCCCAAAACCCGCAAGCCCGGTACTCTCAAGGATCCGCGCTTTGGAAGGAATCTCCGGCGTACGAGGGAAAAGGGGAAAGATCTTGAAGCTGCTCGCAACGGTTGGAGAAGACTCATCGATCGCATAAGGGTAAAGGCAAACCGGAATGGCTCCCAAGAAGTCGCAAGGCGCGCCTGCGGGAAGTTCTTCTCCTAGCATTCACGTGGACATCTCCCCGGGTCCACAGACCCAGGTTTTTACTATTGTGATTTCATACTAAAGTAATGCATTAAGCATGACAACTCCATGGATTAGGAAGCAACCCTGCATGTTCAAATTCACCTAACCTAGGTTAAATGCAATTGGGAAAATTTGGTTTTCAATATAAACGCTAATCATCCATCCATCTTACGACCTTAACAGTAAATTGCCTTGTCGTGCATTTTCAAAGGAAAGCCACATATTGCCTAGGGTTAAAGGGGAAATTGTTAAGTGCATTGGTCATGAAGGAAAGGAGTATTTTTGTAATAACTCCCTTCGTTAGGATTCGCATGAGGAAATTGTTAAATTCTTTTGCACGGCATGAAAAAGAACCCCGATCTTATATAAGTTGCATGGGAAAACATGCTTGCAATTAGATTAAATCGACACTTGCCTTAGTATTGCATGAACTTCATTCACGGTGTTGTTGTATCTAAGGGTCGCACTTATACTTTCGCAAATTTCATTTCATCATGTAGCATTTAGGAATGATTGCATGGCTTATAAAAGCATGAAATGCAAATACTTAGACACAAGGTTGTAGGTGTTATTCCTTGATGTAAATCCTAGTAGGCCCTATGTAAGTTATTCTTCAAATTATCATGCCTTTTGACTTTAACAAAAAGGGATAGGGCTATTGCGGATCTTATGGTGCGTGGAAGTAATGAATTACATGTTTACATGTATTGTAACATTTTGCAACTATTTTTCTACTTTAGATCAAGTTTATCATCTCTAGGAAAGAATTGTCCTTGTCATAAGACAAGTAGGTCAATTTACCCAAGTCATTTGTGGTATCATGACTGTTAGGGTTTCGTATAGGCATAACTAGTCGATTCAATAAAAACCTCAAGTACTAGCTAGGGCTTGGCACGTTAGAGATGTAGCCAAGTATCGTACTTGGACACCAAGTCGAAGTCCTCAAACCCAAAGGTCCTACCCACCTTCCCGGAAAGTTGAGCCAATGGGACGCGCACGCAAATAATGATCTAGGGTTTCTACCCTAAGGATCATTCGACCTAGTGCTAGAACTTGGATTGAGTTGGAATCCCTAGGACCGAACGTTGTCGGTCTAGTGCAATTAGGATTGGGGTGAGTAAGAAGACACCCTAAACCCTACTTCGAGTCTAATCATAATTCTTTGACCAGAAAACACCATTCAATGGGTGAAATGATCTCTTGGAATGGAGGCGACACTTGTGCAACAAGTTGCAACGTCGCATAGCCTTGTGGTTTGATCACAAGAAAGTTTTGTCATTCCTTGGAATGAGGTTGGCAGGTTCTTGCGCAAGTTGAACTTGCAAGGGGATGAGTAGTCATCCTGTTACATCACCCTCATTGGGAAAATTTGCCAAGTTAAGGGAAGTTAGGTATTTGCTTGGACGCAAATGATCAATCAATAAATTAAAGCGACATGGCCGCTAGGATTTACTATTAATAAAACCTAAGGTATTGGTTAAGTTGGGTTAACAAGGTATGGCCCTAACTCAAGGACAAAAAGGGTGAACGAAAAAACCCTTGAGGTTCTTGCCAAATCACAATTGATCCCAGATCGAATGCTGGATGCATTCGGAGAGAAGGATTCACTCCTTAACAGTTGGCCAAATAAACGACCACTAGAAATTGATTGTGCTTGTAATAGTTTAGAAAGCACTGTTTGCATTGTTTGTTCAAGGAACTAAAGGATGAAAAGATATCTAAATGCTTCAGGTTGAAGGTCTAAAGGGAGAGGCAGCTTCAGTTACCCCCGACTGCCTGCCTGACCCTAATCAAGGGGGTTGTTGACCGCGCCGGGAACGTGGGCCGAACCCGCCGCGAGAGGTCTTTCCGTTGAGCTCTACTTGGAGCAGGAGGACGCTTGGGTGCCAGGGGGGGCTCTGGCCGTAAATCCCTCGCCTTCCGGGTCCTGCACAAGAGGCTAACGTGACTCGGGATTGGATCTCGAGGCCCGCATACTAGTCAACGGGCAGAAGCTTGGAATAGTGATCCCTAGCAGATTACTGGATAAGCCTTCGGGCGGATTATGGACAAGCCTACGGGCGGAACTCCTTGTATTTCAAAGATAAAATGACGAAATGATAATAAAGAAGTTGTTTGATATTGTTTTTCTATGTCACGTGATAAGATTACGTGAAGGAACCAGTGCTTAACAGGGTTAATTAAAGAAGCTGTTTGTTATATGTCAAATTAATGTGTTAGATAATTACATAACTAAAACAAACCGAGGAAAGTGCGGAGGATGGACCATGGGTCCGTCCTACGGCTGGGTGGTCCCGGTTAGCCGGGAACTTTTCTCAAAAATCTCGAGGAACAGCGGGATGATCATCATCATTAAAATGAATAACGAGAACGATGACCTAGAGTTACATCTTACCCATATTTACGTTGTTTTAGGGGAACGGAATGGGACTATGCCTTATGGCAGAGAGGTTGAGCCTTGCATCCCTCTCGTTTCCCATTCTCTTTGAACCAAGTGCAGCGTGAATCCGCTTCGGACCTGGCGTTTCTGCGTAAAGTAGTTCGCTCGGGTCTGACGCTAGTTGCTGCTAGCTAATGACCAAACAGGAAAACCCAAATTCAGGTTGATCCTGAGTGGGAACGGCCAGGATACTTCCGCTACGTGGCAGACACGGGAAGACCTAGATTGCAAAACCCGTAACATTCCGTGGGAGTGCCGGGCGGAGTTTTCTAGACATCCTTTCCGATGGACTGCTAAGACGTGTCCTGGATGATTCTAGTGGACACGTTACACTATGACACCGACGCCGTCTTCTGCTCCTATGCCTGCTTCTATCCCTGTTATTTCTTCTCTTCCTCAGCCAATTTCTTAGCATATGTCTGTGCCTACTATTTCTACTCCTCATGTTCCTCCTGTTCCAAGACCGATGCCGGTTCCTTCTGCTCCAAAACCATCCACTCCGTCGGTTCCTTCCTCTCTTGATGACATAATCAAAGGCATAACGGATTTGACACTAGAGTCAGTTAAAGCAGAATTGGTGGGGAAATTGAAAGAGCAATTTGCTTCGACTACGCCTACTATTTCTTCTAGTGCTCCTAGTGCACGTAAGAGAGATCGAAGATGTATTTGGTGTGATAGTACTGACCATCAGCATTGCAGGGATTGTGAATCTTTTCAGGATGCAAGGAGGAAGAATTTGGTATTTTGGGGACAAGATGGTAAGATCTGGTTGACTGAAACAGGAGCTCTGCTTGCTACCAATTTTGGGAAAGGCGGAATGAAGAAATTAGTGGATGACATGGCTGCGCGTACTTCTTATGTGGCAGCTAGAGGAGATGCTTCTGCATATGGAGTCCAGATTGAGAAAGGATCAGAGAATCAGTCAGCATTATGGACTTATGTTATGGAGATGGCAAACAAGGGAAAAATTCAGCAAACTGTTTTGACTAGTGCAGGCTCTAGCATCAGATCTGAGATAGGTTGGGATTCGCCTGTTGACAGGTACACTATTTATGCCTACTTGGCTAAGTCTCAGGGAGCAGATGTACTTGTTGAGGAGAAGCGTAAGAGGGATGAAGAAAATCCAAATGCAGCTAAAAAGACTAGAGGGGGTGAGTTTGTTACTCCACCTACTGCAAGACCGTCTTTGCAAGATGCTCAAAAGAAAGAAAAGAGGCAAGAGCCTAGAGAGAGAAAGCAGCCAGGGTTTAGATTGATGTCTGATATTGAGACATCTATGGACATGAAGAAAATATTTAATGACAAGATACTTGGCAGTGAGGTGACTGTTACTATTTCTAAGGTTTTGGGCATCTCGAAAAGAGAGTTTCAAGATCAGTTCCAAGAGGTCCTGAAGAGAAAAAGACATGCATTGCCTACTACTGATACACAGGGAGTTTTGATTGGGGATTTGGATGAGGATGAGGATGAGGTTATGGTTGAGAATGCTTCTGTTTTTCCACAGATAGAGAAGAGGGTTCAGCCTATGCATTATGCTGAAACTGATGAGCCTGTCTTGATACCGCGTAGTCACTTTTCGGGAGTCATTTGGCTAGGGCAACTACAGAAACGATGGTAAAAATTGGAGAGAAACAGGTGCCTTATGTTACTTTGGTGGATCATGGTTCAGAGATTAATCTCATAGTTCGTGGAGTTTATGAAAGTAATAGATGGCCTATGGATGTAGAGCATGGGTGGCATATGAGAGCCGCCAACAACACTGCAGGTGCTTTGTATGCTGCCTGTCCCAGTGTCAGGGTGGGTCTATTGGAGATGTAGAGGAGGATTTCAATTTCTTTGTGTAGGATTCATGCTCTTATCCCATAATTCTTGGACAATCATTCATCACAGAGATGCGCATGGAAACAAAAGTAATGGATGATGGATCTGCTTATGCACGGATTCGCAGTAAAGATGGTATGAGAGCAGTTCAGTTTATGATTGTGTATGTGAATCATGTTAGAAACAGGGATACTCTTAGAGATGCACCTTTACCCACTGTGAGGGATTCGGGTTTTCATTAGGTACCGCTATTTCGCAAGACGACAGTGGTACAGAGCAGAGGAGATTGGAGTTCTCGCCTCCTGGCAGTAGTGTTTTCTCCTCAAGTTTTGTTGGAATTTTAGCAAACAGTTCAATGAGTTATTAGAAGATTTTTATGTTGCCTAGAGCTGCCAAGCAGTACATATGCAGGAAGGAGAAAAATTTGAAAAATGTAGGTATTTTAGAGGATGATGAGCATATAGATGGGATGTATGATAGTATGATTTGTGTAGATACGATGACAGAGATGAAAAATATGCTAAAAACTGATATGCAGAGTTGTCAGAGTAATGTATTAGTGTAATCCCTGGACATGTTTCATGAAATTGCAGATTTTGTGTCACAAATAGAGTCAGAGGCTGAGGTGACTCAGCAAAAAGTATTGAGTGCTGAAGAAATTCAGCAAACAGAGTTTCTGGCAAATTATGATCAGCTTACAGAGACACAGAGGGCTGAAAACTTTCAGCCAATAGAGTTTGCTGCTAAAATATTTCAGCATCCAGAGTTTAGGGGTGTTCCTATGCAATCCATAGAGCAGAGGGCTGAGGATATTCAGCCACCACTGGAGTGCAGAATTGCTAATTTACAGCAAGATTTGAGTAATGCAGAGGATCATAATGAAGCCAGGGTTGACACGAAATACAAAACTGTGGATAAGAAGGTGAAGCCGGTAGCTGTACCGCTTCCACCTGATAGTGATCAGCAAATAGAGAGGGCTGCCAAACAGCCAATTTTGAGGAATCCAGAGCATATAGGCCATAAATTTTCAGCAGAGACTCTTGCTGAATTAAAAATTGGAAATGGTGATTTCTTGCTACCCACAGAGAAGCAATGCTTTCAGGAGATGCTTGAGCGACATGGAAGGGGGTTTGCTTTTTTCCCGCATGAGATTGGATGTGTGAATCCAGATATGGCTGCTCCTATGGTGATCTTTACTATTCCTCATATTCCATGGAGCCTTCGACCTATTCCAGTGCCTAAGACACACCTGCCAAAGCTAATTGACTTGTTGAATGAGAAAATTAGGATGGGAATCCTAGAGCCATCATCTGCACCATACTCAAATAGGTGGTTTACGGTTCCAAAGAAGAATGGTACTCTCCGATTTATATAGGACATGCAGCCAGTAAACAGATTTACTATCAGGAATGTTGGTATAGGTCAAGTTGTGGATGAGTTTGCAGAAGCATTTGCTGGACGTGCCATCTATTCTTTAGGTGATTTCTATTCGGGATATGATTAGTTTCAGCTGGCTTTGGAAAGCAGGGACATAACCACTATGAGAACTCCTATTGGGCTTGTCAGGATGTGTACCTTGCCTCAAGGTGCCACTAATTCCGTTGCGCATATGATGAATGCCATGCATAAGGTCCTTTGTGATTACATACCTCAGCTTACCATGCCTTTCTTGAATGATGTGCCCATTAAGAGGTGTGCAGAAGAAGAGAAGAATGAGAGTCTAAATGAGCAGGGATACAGATACTTTGTGGCTGATCATATTTCAGCTTGTGAGAAGATTTTGGCCAGGTTAGAAGAAGTGAACTTGACACTATCAGGGCAAAAATCTGTTTTTGGAGTAAATGAGGTTGTCATTGTTGGACATATGTGTGGGTATTATGGCAAGAAACCCTCACCTGAGAAGGTGGATGCTATAGGCAAGATTACGGAGTATTGTTCTACCACTTCAGAGGTACGGAGATTCATTGGAGCTTGTGTGTTTTATATGAATTGGATACCCCATTTTGCACACATAGCAGATTGTTTATATCAGCTGCTTCGAAAGGGGCAAAAATTTTATTGGGATGAGAGCCACACTAGAGCCATACGGAAATTAAAGAAGTTATTGCAGATTGCTCCTACTCTCAGGAAAGTGGATTATAATTGCGGAAGGCCTATTTTATTGGCAATTGACACTAGTCCAATTGGCATAGGTTGGGCTGTGGGTCAAGATGATGCAGATGGAAACATGTATGCTATTCGGTTTGGGGCAAAAGTCCTAAATGAGAGACAGAGGAGATATCCGCAAATCAAGAGGGAATTACTGGGAATTGTTACATCTCTCAAATGTGACAAGGAGTACTTTACTGGAGCCTCAGTTGTGGTAGAGACAGATTGCTTGCCATTGATAGGTATGATTACGAGTTGCTCTACTCCGGATATAGCTATGCTGAGATGGATTGCATACATCAAGTCATTAAATCCAGAATTTAAACATATAGCAGGAAAGGATAATCCAGTGGCAGATATGCTATCTAGAGCCAGATATGATGATGAGGAGACACTACTTGCAGAAGAGGATGATGTGGAAATTTCAGCCGCTATGGTTCATCATGTTTGCCATGTCTATGATATTGTGGCTTTCATAGAAGAACTCTATGTTGGAGATTGGTTGCAGATTGGCAAGTACCTTAGTACACTAAGCAAAAGAGATGAATGGACAGATGAAGAGTTCAAGAAGATCAGAAGAAAAGCCTATGGTTATTTTCTCAAGGATGGATTTCTTTGGAAGCATCTGAAGAAAAGAGGTGGATTACCCTTGCGGGTTGTCTGCGATAAAGAGACACAGTTATAGGTGATGAGGGAGTTTTATGAGAGTCCTTGGGCTGGTCATAGAGGAGTATGGGCTACTTATGAGAAAATCAAGGAGAAATATTGGTGGAAAGGCATGTATAGAGATGTTTCTCACTTTGTAGAGACTTGCAGAGACTGCCAAATGTATTCGGTAGTGCGTCATCGAGATGAGCTTCATCCGACCTATCCGCTATGCATTCATTATAAGTGGGTAGTTGACTTGGTTACTATGCCTATGGGTCTATGGCAGATGAGATATATTGTTTTCGCTAGAGAGGATCTTACTAATCATGTTGAGGGCAGACCTTTGAGAACGAAGACCACTAATGCAGTGTGTAAGTTCTTATTGGAAGAAATTTTCTGCAGGTATGGCTGTGTGGGTAAGATCACTACAGATCGTGGTGAATTGGATGCAGATGAAGCTAGGGAGTTTTTCTCTCAACTAGGAATCAAGTTGGCTCTAACCATAGCATACAATCCAGAGGGAAATGGGAAGAGTGAAAGAGGACATCCGTCGATAGTGAAAGCATTAGCCAAAGCATATAGAGAACGGATTGGAGAATGGCCGAGACTTCTACCATTTGCTTTGTGGGCTGATCGTACGACTCACAGTGTTAGCACAGGATATATGCCTGCAGAGTTGATGTATGGTCAGAAACCGGTTATGCCAATTGAGACTTGTGCTTTGACTTGGTCAGTTTTACCTTGGCAGGAGGATTTGATGAGAGAGGAGCTCTTAGCTCTTTGGATTCGGCAGTTGGAGAGAAGACCAGAGGATATTCAGCTAGCTATTGACAGGTTGAAGGTTGTTAGACTAAGAAATAAGGACAGGTTTGACAGCAGGCATCGCTTGCGGCCTAGAGCAATAGAAGAGGGAGACTGGGTATTAGTCTTTAATAGCAGCCTTGAAAATCAACATACTGCACTTCGGAAGATGGTGAAAAGATGGTTTGGACCATACATAGTCAGACATGTCTTTGATAATGCAACATATGAGTTGACAAAATTGGATGGGACAGTGCTTAGAGTGCCTATTGCAGGAAAAAGAATCAAGATTTTCAAGAAAAGCGATGATGAGGATTATGCATTGGAAGAATTTGCAAGAGAAGAGCAACGAGAAGAAACTCCAATAGAAGAGACAGATGATATGACAGATAATCTTGTTGATATACCAGAAATATACAATGAAGAGATTGATCTGTTCGTGGATCTTGATGATAATGATCATGGGTAGTTGGCCCATCCGGAGGATGCGCAGGATTAGAGGGGGTGGATGTCGTACTGCTGCGCATCCAAGGTGTGGAATCCACCAAAAGGTTGTGTGTGTGGGATTTGATACTTTGTACATACTTAGTCGTTATGTTTGCTCTTTTATTCTACATGGGTAATATAGTGAAGAGGGGTTTGGTGCAAGAGGAAATTATCCATAATGCTCTGGTTGACATGTACGCTAAATGTGACATGCCTGTAGAAGAACATGGAGTTTTTGATAGATTGGTAATTCGAGATGCAGTCTCATGGGCTACACTTATTTCAGGATATGCCGATTATGGGCTTTGTGAGGAAGTACTAAACTGTTTTAAAGGATGCAGATCGAAGTACACTGGTGGATATGTATGCCAAATGTGGGAGCTTGCTTAATGTTCAGCACACGTTTGACTGCGTGCCACAACACAATGAGTATTCTTGGAGTTCCCTTATCCTTGGCTATGTTGACATGGGGGATATGATAGTATTTAGGGCTAGCAACTGATATGGATGCAGTCAATTATTTGATGCTTGCCAATGACATGATACATGCCCTTTATCCTAATGCTGTAACAGTTGAAGAAGATGTGAGTGGAATGCCCGTTTACAGGTTCATATCCCTATTTGGCTCTGGCTTGCTACTTTCTTCATAGGCAGGACATTTTAATGCATTGGTGCAGTTCAGATGGATTTGAGTTGTGCATAGAAGGGCTCCTTTCAAGGAAGGGATAGTTTTTGTGCAGTGTGGAGGCTGTAACATATTTCACAAACTGGTGGATAATTTGAATCCATTGGGGAGCGATGGCCTTCCTTGAGCAAATCACCAAGACAACGTATGCGTGCAGTATTTACATGCAATGTATGTGGAGCTCGTACAACTTGTGTAAGGAATCCTCATGCTTTTTTGAGGGGAATCGTATTTCTGGAGGAGAAATGCAAAAGCATCGAGGGGATGTATGAAAAAGCAAGGATGGGAAACAGGGAAAGGGGACGAAGAATTTTGGACAACTACTCTAAGCTAAGGCCGGTTATGATTGAAGTTTCTGTACGCATCATTGCGACTAGCGGCCTTCCCACCATAGCTTGGCAACTAAAGTTGTAGAGCCTACGATGAATGCATAGACGGCCCTTCATTATCAACAACACCATCAAATCAGGTTACTGGAAATATTATTCATGTGATGCTGCATAAAGATAACTGCTACAGAGAACAGGGGAAATGCTCTCTGGGGAAGGCTATGAGGCGCAGAAGTCCATTCGAAGCCATTCGAAGCACTTTTACAGTTATTCCAGGCCAGAAATCCATTCGAAGCACTTATATAGGATAAACTTGAATACCATGGAGGTTGTTCTTTCAGAGGCTTTCACACCCTTAGGGCTGAAATTTGATGCAGTTACTTCATCCATCAAACTTATTCATTACTGAAATGCTGCTTGAGCAACCCTGGGACTTTATTGAATCGATCACCAGTCAACAGCACCTGCAAACATTCTGTGCGCTTGTTTATTCTGCTAAGCAATGGTAGCGATGGATGAGCCATCCTTAATGCAACACGGCACACTCACCAATCCCTATCCGAGTTTGTTATGTGCTTTAGTGAGATCATAGAGGGCAGCCATGATCTGGGCGAGAGTACAATTGTTGTGAAACTGGTGATGTTATGGCCATTGCAGCTCTGCACTCGTGAAAAGGTCGTCAGTAGCAAAGAATGTAGTACAATCTCTGGAATCAAGGAGGAAACAGAGAATAATGCTTCTTCTTCATTCAATGAATATGGAGTTCTACACAGAATTGATGATGTCTTTGATAACTGGGGGTTTAAACCAGTCTTGTGGCTGGTTCTATATACTTATGGTATTGTCAACTCACCTTTCAATAAACTAGCCTTCAGAAACCTTATATGCAATGGTCTAGTTCTTGCTGAGAATGGGAAGGTATCCTTTTACAACTTGTAAGCTTAGGCTTTCCAGAGAGTGACCATGAATTGCAAAATCCTTTTGTGATCCAGACTTTTCAGCGTGCTGGTCTTTTATCCAGAAGTACTGAAGCTGCAAAATTAACAGAAGCAAGCTTTCAAATCCTGTAATGGATACAAATTACCAACTGTGGCAAATTGTTCGAGAATACATCTCTGTTGCTGTGATTTTCAAGACAGAGGGATCAACAATGTGGAAGTGATTCAGTTTCTCCTTGAACTTGGATTTCATATTGTTGAGAATAATTTATTTTGAGACCTTGTACTTCTCAACTATGCATGGCTTTGAATAGAAAGGATCTAACACAGGATGATCCATTGATCCATCTATTATCACCGATATTTCTTGCTAAAGAATTGATCTTCTATCTTGAAATTTGTCAAGGTCTTCTAAAGACGCGACTTTTCTTTCGAAAAACCCTTCGACAACGTGAAATTGTCACTTTTGATTGACAAGATGGAAGATTCTTGAAATACCCCACCCACTTCATTATCGAGTGCTTCTTCATTTTCAAGCAACGAAATGAAGAATTGATTGCAAACTCTATCTTCGGCTATTGTGATGCAAAACCAACACATGCAGTTATCTATGCAGCAGCAACAGCACGTACATCAACAACAATTGGATCAACAACAGATGCTACATCAAGAACAAGAGCATACACATGGAGCAACCAAAGCAATCGATGCCGTGGTAAGTGAAGGTAAATTATTTGATGGCTGGAATGTCTTAGCTTATCTTAAAATTTTTGAAAGCTAGATGTGCTTTTTTGGAGTTCCTACCAATTGGAGCAATTATTTCTTACGGCTTGTGATGCTTGCTTTGCAGGTTAGAGTGACTCATTTATTTGTGCAAGATTCAAATTGGAATGTCTTCAAGAAGGTGCTTAAAGATGAATATTTTCTAGAAGATTATGGTATTGCCACTCGGAAAACATTCAGAGAGTGGGTCTAACAGCCCAACAAAGGACTTGTTGCTTCCGAGTTATTGCGTGAGTTTGAAGAACACTACAACCAATTGGAGACACTTGAACAAAGAGCCCTAAACTTGGAGAAAGTCTTGCAAGCGACTAATTCGGCACTTCAGGACAAGTTGGGAGAGCTTCTTGAAGACCGTACACAGCCTATGGGATTGAAGATGGATTGGCAAGATGCTAGTGATGCGGTCTCCATATTAATGAAGAGGCAAAGATCAAAGGCTTTCTTACAAAACGGTATGCAAACTCCCCTAATAATGTCTACTCCTACCTCCACTTCTCCTACTGCTCCTTCCACTTCTTCTACCTCCCATCCCATGCCTATGCCTACTTCTATGCCTATGCCTATGTCTATGCCTATTCCTACGGCAGTTGTCAGGCCATCTGCTAAACCAACTGTCAAAGACATGGTGGAAGAAATTTCAAAGAACCTGAAGGATCTTCAAATAAAGATGGCTAGAAGAGATCAACAACCACTTAACCCAACTCCAATTTCTATTCCCACTTCTTCCACTCCTATGAACTCTTCCAGAAATGATTGTGTTTGCCATTGCATATGGTGCCATAGTCCAGACCATGAGCGCAAGGATTGTAAAGACTTCGAAGAGGCGAAAAGATTGAAGTTGGTGGTATGGAAGGATAGGATAATATGTTTCGGAGACTCAAAGCAACTGCTCAAAATGAATTTCGGCAAAGGAGGTATGAAGAAATTATTGGAAGAAACTCTTTTACGTTTCTCTTATCTAAAGCAAGAGGTGGCAAGAGAAGGTGTAGCATATGGTCTTCAATTGGAGCAGTTACTGAAAGATAAGTCTCCTTTATGGTCCTATGCACTACATGCACAAAAGAAAGGTAAAGCTTCTTGATCTGAACTTTCATTCATAGGAGATGCAATTAGAAAAGGAAACAGATGGAATGATCATGTAGATGTCTTCTCTATCTATGCTTATATTGCAAAATCTCAAGGATTTGAAGCACTTGCAGTTGAAGAAAAGTGCAAAAGAGATAATGATCAACCTGAAGGATCAAAGAAAGCAACTAGGAGGAGTGAGCCAGTTCTTCAACCTTCTTCTTCAGGACCGGAGCAGAGCATGGCTGACTCAGCAAAAGCCAAAGATGAAAGAAGACAAAAAGGCCCCAAAGTTAAAAGATTCAAAGCCGAAGAAGCAACCTGGATTCAAGTTGCTATCTGACATCGAGTCTTCCACAAATTTGAAAAAGGTACATGAAGATCAAATTCTTAATTGCAAGATTGAATTTACACTTGGAGAAGTTTTGGGGATTGCCAAGATAGAGTTCCATGATGTTATTATAGACATCATAAAAAGAAAGCGGCAAATTATTGAAGAACCATCACAAGATATGATCCATCGAGAGGTTTTAGCTATTGTAGAGGCTATTCTCCATGGATTACAGATTGAGGAGGTTGATTCTGAAGAAGAGATCAACGAGGAATCTACAGAAGGATCTCTATGTATGCAGTCCAAGAAGTCTCTGCTACCTTTACTTCAGCCCGTGCAGTATGAGGAAAGCGACGATGCACCTAGATTGGTGCCTCATAGCCATTTTTCTCGAAGTCACTGGGCTTGTGCGACTACAGAAACTGTCGTCAAGCTTGGTGAGATTGAAACTCATTGCGTTGCAATTTTGGATCATGGTTTCGAGATTAATGTAATTGTGTGAGGATTATATGATACTGGTAGACGGCCAGTTGATATTGATCATGGTTGGCGCATGCATGCGGCCAACAACATTGCAGGGGATTTATATGCTGCTTGCCCGAATCTGAAGATTTCCATTGGAGATATGGGTGAGTCCTATCATTTCTTTGTACAAAACTCTTGTTCTTATCCTATTATTTTGGGGCAGCCATTTATTACTGAGTCTTGGATGGAGACTAAGGTTCTGGATGATGGATCTGCCTATGCATGGATCCGAAGCAAGGATGGGAAAAGAGTTGTTTAGCTCATGAATGTTTGTATTAATCATCAGCAGAATAAATATTCCTTAAGGGATTTCCCTCTTCCAACAAGAAAGCCGGATTTTTGCTAGGTACCACTGTCTTGCGAGACGATGGTGGTACGAGTCAGGGAAAGCCCTCGCCTCCTAGCAGCAGGAGTTTTTCCTCATGTGTTTATGGTGTATCCAGTGAAATTACTTTGTGTTTTCAGCATATCTATGATATGTCTAGAGCTACCAGGCAGTATGTAAAAAGAAAAGAAAAAGAATTAATGATTATAGGTGTTTTGTAGGAAGAAGACTAGATAGATGGTCTCTATGATGGCCTTTCATGCTCAAATACCATGGAAGAACTTTTGGTTTTGCTAAATGCTAACAATCAAGAGATGTCATGTGTCTTACAGGTTCATTCTCTGGCAATGTATTGTGAGGTTGCTGATTTTATGCTTCAAAAGAATTTGGGTGCTGAGAATTCTTAGCAAAAAGTATTCCTTGCTTACATATTTCAGTAGAATGATTTGGGTGTTGCTGTTTATACATAGTAAAATTTGTGCTTACCAAGGTTTTCTCATCATGAGGTGGAATCTGCAGGTTGTAGCAATGAAGCCAGAGTTCAGAGAAAATATAAGACAATTAACAAGAAGGTTTGACCAGTTGCAAGACCGCTACCTTTGGACAGTGATGAGATGATTAGAAGAGCTATTATGCAACCTCCTTTGCGAGATCCTGCAAGTATTGGACATAAGTTTTCAGCTGAGACATTGAAAGAGATGAAGATTGGGACTGAAGGTTTTCTACTTCCTGAAGAGGTAAGATGTTTTGAAGAGACGCTATGCAGACATGAAAAAGCTTTTGCTTTCTTTCCACATGAGATTGGATGTGTTGATCCTAGGGTTGTGACGCTATCTTGCTACTACGCATCTGAGGTGTGGAAGCCACCAAAAAGTTTGTGTGTGTGACATTCATGTTTTGTGCATACCTAGTTGTTGTGTTTGCATTTTCCTATGTGTGTGATGCTTTTTAGTTATATTTTTTGTACCTATTTAGGTAGTACCAGTATTTTCTTTAGCCTATGTGTGCATGAATGCATGTGAATGTGTGTGTATTCAATCAAGGTCGAGAAACCTGCAGTTTAGTGAGTGCAAAATCCCTTTCTTGATCTAATTCAAATATGCTCTGTGTGAAAGGGGATAAATAATGATTGGAGAGAAGAAGCTTCTACAAGCTTCTAACAAAGCTTGAATAGAAATGAGCTTTTTCGGGACTAAAAGGAAGCTTTTACTAAACGCACTGCTTTTTGGGGGCATGCTGAATGTGTTTTGGGAAAGGCAGTGGCCATCTAAGACAAGAGCAGGGCTTAAGGAGAAAAATCAATGTGATTGCAAAGAGGAGGGACCCGTGTTTAGCAGATGGGCTAGCTAGCTATTGGGGGACTGTTGCATGTTTCCTGGGGGGATGAAGCCGATGTCTTTGGCACCGGACATCGTGTTTTGTGAAGGGAGAATTACCAACAGTGACCTCCCACGAGGAGATTATCAGCGTCATGTTGGGGAGGACTTGATCATCAAGGTCTAAAGAGACAGACAGTTCTACGTGTGTTTCTTAGATTGAAGGTAGTAGCAAGATTAAGCGAATGGAAGTATAGTGACATGCCAGCATGATTCAAGGGATAGCTAGCGTGCTTGAATGGGAACTGCAACATGTTTTTGGGGAAGACCGCTGATGAAACCAGCTAGTACATGGAGATCTGCTCGTGAGCATGTTTATGGCCATGTTCATGATTAGAGGAGACAAGGGAGGTGTATCAAACTGGAAATTGAGAGAACACCAGCAGGAGCGACGCACAACAAAGAAGAAATTGGGTGGAGGAGGTCTTTCCTGCGTTGGTGTATGATCAGATATAGTTGGCAAACTAATCAAAGATGGCAAACAAATCGAAGACCTTTCATTTGCTAATGCATTTGAGATTTTGGATAGTTTTGAGCCGTTTCACTACTCAAATCTTACCTTAAAGAGGCAAAGAAAGTAGTGCAGACTACTCTTAAGAATGGGAATAATTCAGCTGCAGCACAGAATGATGCCAATCAAAAAGAACTTGTAGCCATGCAAGCTCTTTTGAAGGCAATCAGTGAGTAGAAGCTTAAAGACAAGTATGCCCCTGCTCCCTTGGAGAAAATAATTGCACAACTAGAGAAGGCAAAGCTAGACAGGAAATGTTATGCCAATGTTGGGAAAAGTGAGCAAACAAAAAGGGCACGCACTAACAATGGAGGTCCTGCATCTGGAAACCCTTATGAGAAACCCTCATTTCGTGGATCTGAGAGGGCTCAGTATACCGGAATAGGTGTAACTGCCTATGGTGCAGGGTCAGCTCAAGCTGGCTTTGATCATCATCCTCTCACTGTTGGCCATTATCCTGGTTACAGTGCTGGGAACAAGAGTCATATTTCACTTCCAGGGTCTTACTTGTATGACAATCTGGGCTACGAAACTTTAGCTTTCATCAATACTGTTAACCCCAAGTCGAGATGGCGGAAAAATGGAGGAAAAAGTAAAAGGAAGATGGAAAAAGTGCAAAGACACGGAGGCGGCCTCTAAAGATGAACCGGGGCAAAAAGAGCAACCTTAAATGAAAAGGCGCCTCAAAAAACTCGGAAAATTTTTGTAAAAGAGCGTCAAGCTCCCTCCTGTGCCAATTGTAAAATATTAGATGGGTGTAGGCTAGAGGGATAAGGCTAGAAGAGGGAAATGGAAAAAGAACCTTGCCACAATGGCCGGTCATGTAAAAAAGGGATGGGTGCCCATGGGATTTTAGGGTTTTTATATACAAAGTTCAAAAAGTGAATAAGAGATCATTCTTTTGGTGTGTGGCAACAAGAGTCTTCTTCTTCTTCTCTCCTTCTTACCTTCTTGCTTGTGTGTGCTCTTGAGGGAGTGAGTGTGAGAGTGTGAGGGAGTGAGTGTGTGAGAGTGAGGGATCAAGAGGGTGAAGCTCTTCACCATCTCCTCTTCTCTTCTTCTCTTCTCTTCTCTCTTCTTGCGCGCACGGCTATGGAGGATGGAGCTTGGAGGTGGAGGACCAATTGCCTCGGCCTGTCCAAGCAACCTTGTTTGAACCGACCACTCAGCCCGTCCGAGCCAATCCGTCCGAGTGACTTCATCCGAGTCCGCTCCTCGGCTCGTCCAAGTCCACCCTGTCCAAGTCCCAAATTCGGCCCTCGGCCCGTCCAAGTGACCCACTCGGACCTACAATTCGGACCAGTTGGGCCGAGTGTAGATTTTTGTCAAATTTTTAGAAATTTGACCTAACCCGGCTAGAACTCAGCAGCGCAAAATGTCGAAAGCCCTCAGGATGCTCAGAACTTGATTCTGGCACACCGAATAGGCAAAATCGTAGGGCGCAGCAGCTTAGCAGCTAGAAGTAGGTAGTTGCGAGACCCAGAGACTTAGACATAAACTGCTAAGTGGTAAAGCCTGATTGGACCAAAAACTAACGAGGCAACATATTAGAGAAACTCTAAACCCTGACAAGACGGCCAGAAAATTGACCAACAAGCCTATTAGGCCCGAAACAACGCAAGAGTGCATAGGACGCCTAGAAATTGGTTGTTGCACCCAGATAAACCACTCAAGGAACCCACCAGTAGGAAACGACCCAAGACATAGACAAACCATCAACGCGCAAAAGTAGGACCAAGCAAGGGGCGCCGACGAAGTGGATTTGACAAGTCTATTGAACCTGATCGATAGCTTGGTGGAGCACAATAACTCGACGATGGTAGAAGAAAGTTCAGACTGCAGATCTAACGAGAAATTCGACTTAGGAGCCTTTCCAGATGCTATTCAACAATTGGTCAGCAATTACAATGCTTATGCTCAGTATGAGCACCGCGGCAGGACAGCAGACACTATCATCATAGATCTAGAAGAGGAGAGAAAGATGGCCCGCAAAGCATTGCAAGGCATGGCTGAATACAATAAGGATCAGCAGACTAGGAGCCAAAGGCAGAGCATGGAGTTGCAAGAGGTGCAACGGGTGCTGAACCTGGCTGGCAGAAATCGAACGGACTATGAGAGAGTACTAGAAGGAGACTTAACGCTGAGTGAGCTTTTCATGAAGCGGCTTCTCGATAACACAACTGTAGAGCAAAGTGCCACGGCTCTAGCGACATCGCTACTCGCAGGATTAGGAGAAAACCAGGGCTCGAAGAGCCAGTCTAAAATCCCTATTGTTGCCAAGCAACTCGATAAGTACCAACCCCATGACGATCCATACAGCTTTGTTGAGCAGTTTGAGCAAGTCTGCGAAGCCAACGACCTCAACGACCTGACTCAACGCTCTCAAGCGTTCGGGCTTTGCTTGGGCGACAAGGATAGGACGTGGTATATGGGCTTAGATAACATAGAGCGAGCCAACTTCGATGGCCTCAAGGATCTCTTCATTAAGAGATTTTTTGAGCCCAGATACTCTGATAATCTACTAGTACGCTTGATGAACGTCAAGCAGAAAGAGAAGGAGGACATTTGCGATTACGTGACCCATGTGCGGATTCTCTTCAAGAGAATCCCTACTAGAGAACGGCCGACTGAAAGAGCAGTATCAACTGTATTCATCACAAGGGGATTCAGAACGAGGAACTATATAAGGCTTTGGCAGGCAAATCGAGCTTGCAGCGAGACGCGCTAGCTAGGGTCTTTGAGGAAGCCATTCGAGTTGACGATCAGCTGAGGAGCGGAGCTCTAGAAGCAAAAACCTAGAAGAGACCAACTCGTGAAGCTTAGAGAGAGTGTCAGCCTCGAGTGAGCGATCAGTCTCATCATTCCAGGATAAGGAGAAAACCACCGAGACGCAAACCAAGGCTTGGCTGACGTTAAGATAGAACTAGCCAAGTTGCAAGACATGTTGAGACGACCAATGCGCCCACATGTCCAATGTGTGTACTATGGCAGAAACCACTTGCCAACCGAGTGTCAAGACCCTAGGTCAAGACCTTGCGCTAACTGCGGTAGGTTCGGTCATGACGTCATGCTTTGTAGATTGCCAAGAAGATTTCCATACTCACAACCATACGGCCAGCCTTACCTAGTGAACAGGCCGCAGCCATTTTTCAGAAGGGGAGCCCCATTGGCCCTCCCTGTGCCTAACGACATTAAGCCGGCAGTTCCTAGGATGGAAATAAATCTTACATGCATTCCTAGACTGCCTATCCACTATGTGGAAGAACCAAACGAGGAAGAAGCTTACATATGCCCTTACGTCTCGGCATGACGATGAGGGCAACACTGTCCTCATGGATTATCACCCCGTACCAATGATGGCGTTAGGAAGAGGACAAGGTAAAGGTCTAGGAGGGCAGACGTAGGATCCAATCACCTGTTGGACTTGTGGTCATCTAAGTCATGTCTCATCATGCTACCCTGAAAGGGAGCAACAAAACAGCTGACCAAAGGTGTGCTGAGTGCAGAATCACCCATCTCTTTGTTGATTGCCCAAGGCAAAAGCCGTCGTCTAGCTCAGCCAACAAGCCATCTGTCCCAGTGGGGCTGTTTGGTGTCGAGAACCACGATGGGGAGGCCACGCCTATCCCATTGCGGGTCATGACCCGTGCCCAAACGAAACAGGACAGCATCTCTCTGCTAGGACCTAGCAATCTCGATGTAGCCTCGATAGGAAAAAAGAGGAGGAAGAGGTCGGAAGCTAAAACTGCACTAAAAACATAGAGTGCTACAACTCTGCCTGTTGGAAAGAAGGTCTTTGATGCAGAAGTAGAGACGTCAGTCCCTAAGACGGCTGAAAAGGAAAGCGCTAAGGTAGGGGAATATCCACATCCAAAGCGACAGTTAGAGGCCATAGAAAAGGTGAAGGAATGGGTGAAGGAAGCCCAAGAGCATCTAAAAGACGCTGAGCCCATCCTAGAGGACGAAATCGATGACCTCTCCAGCATAAGTACACCAACCTCACCTCCACAACCAAATTCGGGAGAAGCAACTGCACCACAAGCAATGCCGCTAAGGCCATGCCTCGGCGCTATAGGGCTGCAGTTCAGTCACGGCCACTGGTCAGGACGATCCAGGCTAGGAGAGGTGACTACCCCTATAACACTTAGCCTGGGAGATCGGCTTAGGAGCACCCCACCCTATGGCAAGATCTTAAGCAGTGGGTTGAAGGGTCATAAGAGCAGGTCACGGCAGACCCTCATGACCATGATGCAGAGACGCAAATACCGAGCTTGACGCTGCATTCTATGCCTAAATCCTTGCATGTCAATGCCTTCTGGGAAGGTGCCGAGATGCATGCAGTCTTACCGGTTTTTGTCCTAGGCGATACAACTAGAAAGGGAATCGTGGACACGAGGGCTGGGGTTAGTGTGCTTAGCCACACACTACTTTAGACTTGGGGAAACCCACCCGTTGAGACTGCTAGGTTTAATGTCATACTAGCAAACGGTATGAGAGTCAAGCCATTCACGGTGCTTAAGAATTGGCCAGTGAAGATCACAGGTGTCCAGTTCTCCATTGACTTTATAGTCATGAAGGGAGTGGACTACGTCATCCTATTAGGCCGACCCTGGATGCGCAACGCTAGAATGTTGCTCTCTTGCGAGAGTACATTGACGTGCTTGCCCAGTCCTTAGAAGAGCTTAAGGGGGTAGATCCGAGTGTCGTGACTCACAACATACCCATGATGGCAGACGAAACGCCGGTCAAGCAGCGACCGTACCCTATGAATCCAAAACATGCTCATGCTGTCAAGGAAGAGATTAATAAGCTGATAAGAGCAAGATTCATCTACGAAATTGAGCACACAGACTGGGTATCGCCCATAGTCATTGTGATGAAGAAGAATGGAAAAATCCAAATGTGCGTCAATTACAAGAAGGTGAACGCTGCTACTACCAAGAGGGACAACTATCCGTTGCTGTACACCGAGCACATGCTTGAGAGAGTGGCAGGTAAGGAAGCCTACAGTTTTCTAGATGGCTTCTCAGGGTACAACTAGGTGTAAGTGCATCCTGCAGACAGGCATAAGATGGCCTTCGCCACTGAGTGGGGTAAATTTGCGTACGTAGTCATGCCCTTTGGGTTGACTAATGCCCCTGCCACTTTCCAACGTTTCATGTGCACCATCTTTCAGGACATGCTTCGCAAGGAGTTAGAAGTCTTTTTCGGCGACCTCTGTGTCCACTCGACCTGGATCAAACACCTAGACAAACTGCGAACAATCTTCGAGTGGTGTCGCTTATATCATCTCTCCTTGAACCCCTTAAAGTGCCAGTTTTGGATGAAGCATGGATGCATCCTAGGGCATGTGGTGTCGAAGAACGGGATTGCCACTGACTTCTCGAAGGTCAGGGTCATCGTTGACCTTCCACCCCCAACCAACTACAAGGGAGTTCAATGCTTCCTAGGCCATATTGGATACTATCAACGGTTTGTACTGAATTATTCATCGATTGCAAGACCCTTTTTCAAGCTACTTATTGTCTTCGAATGGACTGAAGCATGCCAACGGGCATACGAAGAGTTGAAGAAGGCTCTAATCATAGCACCAATCCTACGAGCCCCAGATTGGACCATTACCTTCCACGTGCATATCGATGCTTCTAAGTTCACCGTGGGGGCAGTGTTGTGTCAACCTGGCGAACACAATTTAGACTCTCTGGTGAGCTTTACTAGTAGGCAACTCACTGAGACGGAAATGAACTACTCGACAATGGAAAGAGAGGGATTAGCCATGGTATTCGCTGTGAAGAAATTCCGGCATTATCTTTTGGCCACGTCCTTTACCTTCTTCGTGGACCATCAATCCTTGCTCTATCTAGTAAACAAACCTTGCGTTATAGGACGCATAGCTCGATGGCTCCTTCTGATTTTAGAGTTCAACTTCTCCATGGTGGTACGGAAGGGAAAACAACATTACATGGCTGATCACATGTCACGCATTCCCACCGGAGAAGCCGTTGGACAAGGTGTTGTTGATGAACTGGCCGACGCCCATCTGTTTAACCTTTCCAGCGAGAGAGATCTATTTAAGGATGATCTAACACCATATTGGGCAGATGACATAGTCCAAGTGCTTGAGTACAGACTGCCTAACCAACCGATAGAAAAAGCCCGACTTAGGCGATTAATCCTTAAAATCCAGCTCTATCAGCTGATTGCAGGCCAACTCTATAGGCTGGGGCAAGACGGATTGTTGCGTAGATGCGTATGCGAATATGAGTTGCACGATGTGCTCTCAGAAGCGCACGGTGGCATTGTCAGAGGGCACTTTAGTGGAGACACGACAGCACGAAAAGTGTTGCAGTCTCAACTGTGGTGGCCCACGCTTTTCCATGACGTAGCACGATTCATCAAGCACTGTGATGAGTGCTAGCGGACGAAGGTCCCAATTCACAAGGATCAAATGGAATTAACCCCAGTTATTGCTCGACAACCCTTTGAAAAATGGAGAATTGATTTCATTGGACCCATCAGTCCTGCAGCATAGTATTCGCAAGCCAAGTACATCATTGTGGCCATGGATTACCTCACTAAATGGGCAGAAGTGAGAGCAACACGAAAAAATGACACTAGAATGACCGTTAAGTTCTTATGGGAGCAAGTGATTTCACGATTCGACTGCCCCATCGAACTAGTCAATGACCAAGGCACACACTTCATCAATGAAATGATCATGTATCTCCTATCCACCTTCCTCATTATCCATCGCAAATCCTCGCCATACTACCCTCGGGGAAAACGGCCAGGCCGAATCAATGAATAAGATTCTTGTCAATGTCCTAACCAAGGTTGTCTCTGCTTCACGCAGTGCGATTGGGACAACAAGCTGATGGCAGCTTTGTGGGCTTACCGAATAGCTTATAAAACGGCTGTCGGGGTCAAACCCCCTTTACACTGAGATATGGAACAGAAGCGATTATACCATTAGAATTATTCATTCCTAGCCTGAGAATAGCGCTTCAAGAACAATGGGAAGGGAAGGAGGCATGGACACAATGCCTAGTTGAGCTCGAATGCCTCTTGGAGACTCGTCTTCTAGCCACCCATGCGCTGATCTGTGAGAAAGACCGATGCAAGAGCTGGTTTGACTAGCACATCAAGCAGCGCGAGTTTGAACAGGGTGATTTAGTGCTCCTCTACTCATTTAAGGGGCATAAGCAAAAAATGAAATTTAGAGGTATTGGACCCTTCAAAGTTCGTGCAATCAGCCGAACAGGCAATGTCAAACTTGAGATCCTAAGCGGTGAAGGAATAAGCTTCTTCAATGGCAATCATGTCAAGAAGTACTACCCTCCTACGCATCCTTTGCATGAGCCACCGATGTTAGAACCACCTGTCAAAGTACGAGTAGCCACAATCAGTGAAATCGACGACGAGGATGAGGAAGTCGTAGAACCTGCCTACCTTCGTATTACGGTCACGGCAAAACAAACATGTGCCTTCAATGCCTTGATCGACGAGGGAGTAGACTTCAATGTCTTAACCCACAATCATTGGAGTCAACTTGGCAAACCACAACTTCAACCCACCACTGCCAAATTAAGCCCATATGGGGCCCATTCCTATGCACTACTCGGCAAATGCAAAGCAGTCATTTCTATCGAGTCTGAGACTGTTCCAAAGATTTTTTACGTGTTGCCAAATGCTAAAAACGTAGGCACAGAGTCACTACTGAGGCAAACTTTCAAAAAGCAAACCCACTGCAATGTGGATTACAAGTCGTAGCGCATCCACCTCGCAATAGGCAATGTTTGCATTATCACAGCTTTCAGCAAGGGCTGCGGGACCTCATCCCAGGCCACAAAGCCACCGATAGAAACATATGTAGTCAAGTCTAAGGAGGGGGGTAGTGCGTGGTCGCCACTCCCCGAATTTCATAGACCGCAACCCATAGCTGCCAAAGCTAAGGCCCCACAGCCTCGCCTTCAATGGATACCTAAACAGTCGCAACAGCCACCTCGGGGACGGCGCTCCTACCCTCATAAGACCCGAAACTCTAAATCTAGAAGGCGCAAATGCAGTTACAGGAATAGACGCGTAATCAGTCAACGATGGGTCCCCAAAGCCCTCTTGCATGCACAGGGATACTATGAGGGAAATGCTTGGCTATGGATACCTAAGGCCCACACGGCCAAAGGCACCCCTCGTATGCCTGCCTCAAGCTTGATCATCCCAAAAATCGTAAAACCTCAAAACCACAAGCCGCAGAGCTTCCCTGACCTGCAACCATCAAGTTCATCCACGTGCGAACCCAAGAGAGTCTCCCAAGCCTATCGACCCAAGCGACAGCTACCGTCACAAGACTCATCACCCACCAGAGTCGATCCAACTCCCCAAATCCATCCTGGAAGCAGCATGCCGTCACTCGAGGCTGCTGCTAACCCAGCCATAGTCCCAGCGACCCAATCGCAAGCTCAAGAACACTCACAACCACAACTTTTCGTTGCCAAAGGCTCAGGTCCTACCAAACCCCAACCACCCGCAGGCCTTAGGCCCTCTTACGAGAGGAAATCCTTTCTCACACTAGCCACTGATGTAGCTGAAGAAACAGGGGGTGACGTGGTGGATTGCATTAAGCAACTGGACGCCACTTTTGTGTTGCTAGCATTGAACTACGATCGCCTGGACTTAGGCCTATTAGACCTCGTTCTTGGGAAACATTTGAATTCGCATTTGCAAAAGCTGCTATCTCCACTGCTAAATTGCTTAGCAGTGAAATCTCCAAAGCACAGGTAATCAAACAACACCTCATCACGTCCTATGATCAGCGAACCACTTTTGCCATCACTGACCAAGAAGTTGCAGAGCTGTCACGACTTGCTGAGACAGAATCCTAGTTCTTAAGGCATTGGTATGCTCTTAGGTTGCAATGGGAAGTTGAAGAATGGCGAATAATGACCAATGCTAAGTAGCGCCGCACTATCAAAACAGCAGAGTACGACCCCACATATCTTGCGTCAACCTCATATCGAATGTTAACCACTCTGCGGGGCCGTTCTATAGAAGAAAACATCAAAGGACACCCCTACCTCGACCGCTTGTTGACTGAGGAGGAGTTACACATTGCTAGTCGAGTCAACTTGGGTGACTTCCTAATAGATGTTCTCACATACATCACCCAAGTGGGGATTAAACCCTCTGACTTGGACCGTGAAGCTCATTTGGAATACAATCCCAATTTCTATACTTGGCTCCTTCACAAGTAACCCCTACACCTCCATGCCAAAAGCCCTTAACCTTCTGACCCTAAATCCTAGGAAGGATTCTTCTCAAGCTGGAAGGGGAGGGGGTAAGGGGAATCAAATCAAAATCAGTAAATCAAATCAAAGTCAGTGAAGCACGTAGATATATATTGTGGAAAACGGATGGGGTAGGAAAAGGGCATGAAAATTTGGTAAGGTGAATCAAATCAGAATCAGTAAATCAAATCAAAGTCAATGAAGCACGTAGACATATATTGTGGAAAACGGATGGGGTAGGAAAAGGGCATGAAAATTTTGAAGGAAAAAAGTCAAAGTCTGAAAAGGAGAATCTGCATTGGGTCTTAATGAATTCATGCAAAAGCATAGAGTTTTTCTTGTTCAGAAAATTATTATGTCGCAATCACGAATGAAAATTATGGTTTATGACAGGAACAAAAGATGTCGCAGCAAGACCACGCCCATCGACTCCCGTTCACAGACGAGGAAAGAGAGCAATATCGCATCCACCTAGAAAACCGCGCCTTCGGCCAACAAGTTTCGAACCGTCCGCAACATAGAAGTTGTGGTGGCTAGGGAGGAAGCAGCTAGGAGGGTGGTCGAGCAATGTAACCTCAGCAAGTACCTTGAAAAATTCTCACAGGAGCCGGACCACCTGAAGTGTGTAGAGTTCCTTAGATCGTATGACCTAGACCAAGAATGCGGCACAGTGACGGTGGGTAGAGGAGAAAGTGCCAACCAGGTGCAGGTCTGTTGAGACCCAGCCTTGGTAGAGATGGCATTGGGGGTGGAACCAAAGACGGAGAGAAAACAGAAGAGGGATGTCTATGCGATACTGAAAATGAAAAAGGAGGAGGTACTCACTAATGATGGCATCAGCATCCTAGACATCCCCGATGCAGAAACTAGGCTACAAGCAAAGATGGTACATGTCCTCTTTTCCAGCCAATGCTACAACTCCCTGATGCACCAAATTAGCGTGCCCGTGCTGGAGAACATAGCGGCCCACACTCTCGACGAAGTTGACTGGAATGGATATGTAAGAAAAACTATCCACCAGGCAGCTAAGGCATTGGCTTTAGGAAGTGTGCCAGCAAGTGGAGGGTCCCTAGCCTCCAAGGCTACAGAGAGGAAAAAAGCTTCATCCAAGGCCTCTTACATCGGGTATGGAGGTGTCTTAACGGCTCTTATCCAGGAGGCCGTGAAGGAGGCGCAGGAGGCAGAAGAGGGGGAGGGGGAAACACCCAATAGATCACCTCCTCATCAACACTAGGAGAGGTCCAGTGATAGGACTGAGACCGAGGAAGAAGGGGAGGAACAAAAAAGTAAAAAGCAGGTCAAGGAGACCAAGAAGAAGGCAGCGTGCAAAGGAAAAAGAAAAAGGATGATGAGGGCTGCAGGAAAGAGAAAAAAGACTTGGAGAAGGCCAAGAGAGAGTCCCTTAGGGACGCCAAAGAGAAGGAGAAGAAGAAAAAATAGGAAGAAGAAAAGGAAAGGGAGCAATTACAGAAGGCTAAGAAGGCATCGAAGCAGGAGGCAAAGGAGAGAAAAAGAAAGGAAAAGGAAGAAAAAGAGAAAAAGAAGGAAGAGCAGAGAAAAGCAGAAGAGAAAAGGCGAAGAAAGGTTGATGAAGAAGAGGAAGAACTAAGAAGGAAAGAGGAGGAGGACCTGGCTGAAGCTACATGCCAGTCCATAGAATAGCAATGCAGAGCTGATGAACTGGGGAGTTTGAGCCCACATAGAGAAGAAAGGCCTGGGTCAAGCACACAGGTGCCGGAGATTGTGCCACCCACCGTCTCTGAGAGCAAGGGCAAGGCCCCAATCCACCCAATTCCTACTCTATTGGTGCCTCCCATTGAGCCAACCACCGTCACTCCCAACATCCCCACTAGTACAGATGTATCAAATCTTGTGGCGTGGATGCAGTATTTCATTAACAAGGAGATAGCCCAAGGGACGAGCACTGAAACTACGACTATAGGACAAAAGCGGCCAGCCACAGATGCAAAGTCTAGGCAAGATCCTAAGTGACAAAAGGTGGAGGCCTCAACAATACCCATCCAAACAATGATGACGCCGCCGGCTAATTACAACGAATACGTTGCCAAGCTACTCTCGCAGTTGAAGAGAGCTAAGGAGGAGCGAAGGGTAGCGGTGGCTGAGTTGGCAGCTGAGAAGGAATCAATAGCCACCTTCCAGCTTGACAAAACAAGGATGATAGCCATGCAACAAAGGGAGATCGCAGATCTCAAACAGGAAATAAAGGCTAAGGATGACAGAGAGGAGTACTGGAGGCAGCAGCTCGAGAATGAAACACAGGAGCTGGTGAAGATGCAAAGAGAACATAAGCTCTTGATAATGCAATACCAGGAGCTCATTACAAAAACTACTAAAGTTGAAGAACTCATGGCTGAGCTCAATGCCAAGGATGAGAAAAGGAAGCAGGACATGGAAGAGTAGCAAGAAGAGATTGAGCGCCTAACCGGTCAGTTGAACTCTGAAAGATAAGAACAGGAGAGGCTGATCAAGGAATTGGAGGACCAAGAGCAAAGGCTCATGATACTGAACTTGAAGCAAGGGGAGAGCATGGAGGACATGAACAAGAAGGCAGAGGAGTGGACAGTGCATAACGAAAAGAGGGTGAAGACACTGGCACGACGCCTCACTCTGGTAGAAAAGAAAAAGATCATTGCAGAGAGCAAGGCAGAAGCCGCCCAAGTGGCCTTCAATGCCCAACAAAAAGCCTTCCTTGACACCATCATGGACACTATACGCTCAGAGGAAGAAGAGCCATTAGAGGTGGCACAAAGGAAGCTTAGCATTGCACGAAGAGCCCTACACGTAGGACTGCAAATGCCACCTCAACCTGTGGAGGTTAGGCTGAGCCTAGATGAGCAACGGAAGTACCTATTGCTAGCCGGCCTAACCCCCCAGGAAGTGGATGCCCTAGGATTTGAAGAAAGAGCACCACAAGAAAACCGGCAGGAAGAGAAAGCCGAACACTCGAAGTCGACATGAACAGATTCAAAGAAGATGTAATACCGCAGCCCCCCTCGCCGCATATTCAGGAACAACAACCACTTGACCCACCCCTAGACATACAGGCCACTCTCAAGGAGCGACAGAAAAAGTTGGTGGAAGAAGATAGAAAAAGGCTGTAGGCCAAGCCAATCATGCGGCCATCGGCATCCCTCCCACCATGCCTCGATGACCTCCCAACGCAATTCCACGCGGAGCTAGTGGTCTGGGAATGGCAGAAACTCGAAAAGGATCCTTTCTCTTTCAGCTTCCTTATGCCTGACAGCCTGAGAAGGGTCCTGTCGATCAAAGTAATGGAGGAGGTGATTGCAGCTGGCAGCCAACTAGGCCAAAAATGGCTGGATGACAGGGCAAAGGCCCCCACTCTATGGGGCACGGAGGAAGCAGAATTTTGGCAAGACAAAGTGTACGAAGTGCCACACACCGTAAGGGGCTACGACTGCCAACCCCTCTGGAGAAGGCAAATATGCAATACTAACATGCTCGCCTGGATGGCATTTTGCAACACCCTACCCTACAAGAGGAACGACCCATCATTGATGGCGTATCCTCGTAGGGTAGGTGTGGATTTTTTCACCACCCTCCATGGGAGGCATGACTTCCCCATCATCTACAATTCCAATGCCACCTCCTTCCAGGATGCTCTACTTTCTGATTTAGGAAGCCTAACTGACTCCATGATATGCTTCCTCACGAAATTCTCCTCTTGTCCCGATCCCGCTACGTGTAATTACCTTAGGCTCCTTAAGCTCCTACTCAAGCAAGATCTAGCACCGCAAGGAAATGGCTTGCCTCCCCTCTTTTTTGATCCCAATCCTATTGATAGCTGCGCTATGGCCCGCTTAATGATGAGAGCTAGCCTACTACCTTCCTTTTTCCTAGCTCTCCTAGAGGATATGAGTGACAGCCAATTCACTAGGTGTAATCACCCCTTCCTTTCCACCGCCTCTCTCCATGTCCACGTGAACCTGAAAGGGTACATGCAAAGCCACCAATTTTTGCACAAATCCATTCGCCCTCCTTCCCCTCCTCATTCCGATGATGAGACTTAGGCTTGGCTGTCATACTCCTGATGTAATACTATCCCTAAATGTATCTCAAAAAAAAAAGAACCAAAGAAAAGAAAAGCATGAATGCCATTCCACGCTGAATGGATGCAAAAACTCACTTGTAGAATCACTTAGCACCACAAAAGCACGATCACTGCACCTAGGGGTCCTTAAGTTAGGCGTGTCCGTTGGCTTCGGTCGGCCGACTACTCTCCTAACACCCTAGCCCTTTTTGCTCCCCCACTTCACGCTTAGGGCACATTAAGGGTAGGACACACCTAGGGAGGTAACACTCACCTATGGTTAGACCTGTCACCCTAAGCCACTGGCACCGCACCCCCTTGGCACAAATGGGGTCCTCAAGCGTGGGACATCACCCAGGCTTGCCTGCGGTTAGACCCACCTCCCCATTCCACTAGCACGAGCACAATGCACCAACACGTTGAGGAAAGCACTCCCCTTAGGTAGAGCACTGCACCTTCTTCTTCGGGCACCCTAAAAGCGCCAAACCACCAACTTTGGAGGCCCTTGTTCACCCATGACATCCAGTTAGCTGCTCCGACAAACATCATTCTTGAGCTTCCACAAGCACCTGAGGTTACCTGTGGCCCTCACCCTTGTACCAACACCGAAGTGCCATGGGACTGGCATCTATCTAGGAGGGGGTAATGTTAACCCCAAGTCGAGATGGCAGAAAAATGGAGGAAAAAGCAAAAGGAAGATGGAAAAAGAGCAAAGACACGCACGCGGCCTCTAAAGATGAGTCGGGGCAAAAAGCGCAACCTTAAATGAAAAGGCGCCTCAAAAAGCTCGGAAAACTCTTGTAAAAGAGTGCCAGGCTCCCTCCTGTGCCAATTGTAAAATATTAGATGGGTGTAGGCTAGAGGCACAAGGCTAGAAGAGGGAAATGGAAAAAGGACCTTGCCACAATGGCCGGTCATGTAAAAAAGGGATGGGTGTCCATGGGATTTTAGGGTTTGTATATATAAAGTTCAAAAAGTGAATAAGAGATCATTCTTTTGGTGTGTGGCAACAAGAGTCTTCTTCTTCTTCTCTCCTTCTCATCTTCTTGCTTGTGTGTGCTCTTGAGGGAGTGAGTGTGAGAGTGTGAGGGAGTGAGTGTGTGATAGTAAGGGATCAAGAGGGTGAAGCTCTTCACTATCTCCTCTTCTCTTCTTCTCTTCTCTTCTCTTCTCTCTTCTTGCGCGCATGGCTATGGAGGATGGAGCTTGGAGGTGGAGGAGGCTTGAGGATGCTTGAGCTAGCATCTAGGATTGTGGAGCTACCGGCGTGTGTGAGAGAGGAGGCAACTCATATCTGCACTAAGCTAAGCTCACTACACTCATAGGGTCGACGGCGCGTCGGCTAGGTGAGAGATAGCCAGTAGAGCTTGCTTGGAATGCTTGAAACAATAAGCGGTCCATGGGTCTTGGCGGTAGAGCGAAAGCTCCCACAAATACTCCTAGCTCTTACAATAGTGGATATGGATCAGGATTAGGAACTACACCATCTGGCTATCAATCGTACCTGTAGAAATGTATGCTAATATTGCAATCTTTGCAAAGATCTTTTCACAAACAGCTTGTTATCTTTTGGACATTTAGAGTAATTCTTGAGCTTGAGATACGAGCTTGAGAGTTGAATTTTCAACTTGAGATCGGGTGGCCTAAACCTAGTGGGGCTGTTCAGATTTGATTTCGTCTTGTATTTTGTAAACATCTTTTCAGTAATACAATTGTTACTTGGCATCATATTCGTCTTGATTATTTACTTTGCTTGATCTTCCATCTTGGAATTTCTCAAGGACCTTTGTGGTCACGACTTTGTTTTCGAAAACCCTTCGACATCTTTGGTGAACCTGACGTGAAATTGTCACATTTAAAAATTTCAAGATGGGAGATACTTCAGCATCAACTTCAGCCCCTTCTACGATTCCTACTTTGTCCTCTACTTTCACTCCGTCATCGACTTCTGCTTCAGGTACTTCTACAGATGATTTGAAGCAGATTTTGCAGAATGTGTCTATGTATATGCAACTTCAAAATTAGCAAACACAATTGTATACGCTGCAGCAGTAGCAGTTACATCAACAACAGTTGTCTCAGCAAAGGCAACTATATTCGGAGCAAGAGAATGCAATCAACGTGACTAAGACGATTGAAGCAATTGAAAATGAAAAGAAGCTATTTGATGGCCATAATGTATCAGCTTATTTGAATACGTATGAGATTAAGATGGGATTTTTTGGAGTACCGACAGGACTTATGAGCAAGTGTTTTCTTCACCTTGTCACACCCGCCTTGAGGGTAAAAGTGACTGATCTTTTCCTTCAAAATTTGCATTGGAAAGATTTTAAAAAGGCCCTAAAAGAGGAGTATTTTCTTGAGGACTTTGGGATGGCTACATGGCGGTCATTCCGAGAGTGGGTCTACATGCCAAACAAAGGTCTAGCTTCTTTAGAATTGATACGAGAATTCGAAGAGAGGTAAAGTCAGCTTGATGCCATTGAACAAAGAGCATTGGATATTGAGAAAGTTGAGCTTTTCTTACAAGCTGCAGATCCTATGGGTCTTAAAATAGATTGGCAGCACGCTCAAGATGCGGTCTCAACTTTGACCAAGAGGCAGATATGGAAGATCACCCAACTACAAAATGGATCTATGACTCCGACGTCGTCTTCTGCTCCTATGTCTGCTTCTACCCCTGTCATCTCTTCTCTTCCTCAGCCAGTTACTTGGCCTATGCCAGTGCCTATTGTTTCTAATCCTCCCGTTTCTTCTGTTCCTAGACCGATACCGGCTCCTTCTGCTCCGAAATTGTCTGCTCCTTTGATTCCTTCCTCTCTTGATGACATAATCAAAGGCATAATGGATTTTACATTGGAGTCAGTTAAAGCAGAATTGGTGGGAAAATTAAAAGAGCAGTTTGCCTCGACCACGCCTACTATTTCTTCTAGTGCTCCTAGTGCACCTAGGAGAGATCGAAGATGTATTTGGTGTGATAGTACGGACCATCAGCATTACAAGGATTGCGAATCTTTTAAAGATGCAAGAAGGAAGAATTTGGTATTTTGGGGACAAGATGGCAAGATCTGGTTGAATGAAACAAGAGCTCCTCTTGCTACCAATTTTAGGAAAGGCGAAATGAAGAAATTAGTGGAGAACATGGCTGTGCGTACTTCTTATGTGGCAGCTAGTGGAGATGCCTCTGCATATGGAGTCCAGATTGAGAAAGGGTTAGAGAATCAGTCTGCATTATGGACCTATGCTATAGAGACGACAAACAAGGGAAAACTCCAACATAATGTTTTGTCTAGTGCAGGTTCTAGCATCAGATCCCAGACAAGTTGGGATTCGCCTGTTGACAAGTACACTATTTATGCCTACTTGGCTAAATCTCAGGGAGCAGATGTACTTGTTGAGGAGAAGCATAAGAGAGATGAAGAGAATCCAAATGTAGCTAAAAAGACTAGAGGGGGTGAGTTTGTTACTCCACCTACTGCAAGGCCGTCTTTGAGACCATGGCCAGAACGACAAATGGAGGATGCTCAGAAGAAAGAAAAGAGGCAGGAACCTAGACAGAGAAAGCAGCAAGGATTTAGATTAACATCCGATATTGAGACATCTACAGACATGAAGAAAATCTTTAATGACAAGATACTTGGCAGTGAAGTGACTTTTACTATTTCTGAGGTTCTGGGCATCTCGAAAAGAGAGTTTTAAGATTAGTTCCAAGAAGTCCTGAAGAGAAAAAGACATACATTGCCTACTATTGACACACAGGGAGTTTTGATTGGGGAGTTGGATGAGGATGAGGATGAGGTTATGGTCGAGAATGCTTCTGCTTTTCCGCAGATAGAGAAGAGGGTTCAGCCTATGCATTATGCTGAAACTGATGAGCCTATCTTGGTACTGCGCAGTCACTTTTCGCAGAGTCATTGGGCTAGGGCAACTACAGAAACAATGGTAAAAATTGGAGAGAAACATATGCCTTATGTTGCTTTGGTGGATCATGGTTTAGAGATTAATCTCATAGTTCGCGGAGTTTATGAAATTAATAGATGGCCTATGGATGTAGAGCATGGGTGGCATATGAGAGCTGCCAACAACACTGCAGGTGATTTGTATGCTGCCTATCCCAGTGTCAGGATTTCTATTGGAGATGTAGAGGAGGATTTCCATTTCTTTGTGCAGGATTCATGCTCTTACCCCATAATCCTAGGATAGTCATTCATCACAGAGATGCACATGGAGACGAAAGTAATGGATGACGGGTCTGCTTATGCACGGATTCGCAGTAAATATGGTATGAGAGCAGTCGAGTTTATGACTGTGTGTGTAAATCATGCTAGAAACAAGAATACTCTTCGAGATGTGCCTTTGCCCACTGCAAGGGATTCGGATTTTCATTAGGTACACTGTCCCGTGAGATGACGGTGGTACAGAGCAAAGGAGATTGGAGTTCTCGCCTCCTGGCAGTAGTATTTTCTCCTCCAATTTTGTTGGAATTTCAGCAAACAGTTCGATGAGTTATCAGAAGATTTTTGAGTTGCCTAGAGCTGCCAGGCAGTACATATGCAAGAAGGAGAAAGATTTGAAAAATGCAGATATTTTAGAGGATAATGAGCATATATACACGATGTATGATAGTATGATTTTGTGCAAATACAATGACAGAGATGGAAAATATGCTGAAAGCTGATATGTAAAGTTGTCCCAGTAATGTATCAGTGCAGTCCTTGGACATGTTTCATGAAATTTCACATTTTGTGTTACAGATAAAGTCAGATGCTAAGGTGACTCAACAAAAAGTGTTTAGTGCTGAAGAAATTCAGCAAACAGAGTTTTGGGCTGATTATGATCAGGCTACAGAGACACAAAGGGCTTTAAACTTTTAGCCAACAGAGTTTACTACTGAAATATTTCAACATCCAGAGTTTAGGGATGTTCCTATGCAGTCCATAGAGCAGAGGGCTGAGGATATTCAGCCACCACCAGAGGGCAGAATTGCTGTTTTACAGCAAGATTTGAGTAGTGCAAAGGATCATAATGAAGCCAGGGTTGACATGAAATACAAGATTGTGGATAAGAAGGTGAAGCCGGTAGCTGGACTGCTTCCACCTGACAATGATCAGCAAATAGAGAGGGCTGCCAAGCAGCCAATTTTGAGGAACCTAGAGCATTTAGGCCATAACTTTTCAGGAGAGACTCTTGCTGAATTAAAAATTGGAAATGGTGATTTCTTGCTACCCTCAGAGAAGCAGTGCTTTCAGGATATGCTTGAGCGATATGGAAGGGGTTTGCTTTCTTCTCGCATGAGATTGGTTGTGTGAATCTGGATATTGTTGCCCCTATGGTGATCTTTACTATCCCTCATATTCCTTGGAACCTCCAACCTATTCCAGTGCCTAGGGCACACTTGCCAAAGCTAGTTGGCTTGCTGAATGAGAAAATCAGGATGGGAATCCTAGAGCCATCATCTGCGCCATACTCAAATAGGTGGTTTACTGTTCCAAAGAAGAATGGTACTCTTCGATTTATATAGGACATGTAGCCAGTAAACAGAGTTACTATCAGGAATGTTGGATTTTCCTATATGTGTGATGTTTTTTCCCTATATTTTTTGTACCTATTCGGGTAGTACCCGTATTTTCTTTAGCCTATGTGTGCATGAATGCGTGTGAATGTGTGTGTATTCAATCAAGGTCGAGAAACCCACACTTTAGTGAGTGCAAAAGCCCTTTCTTGATCTAATTCAAATATGCTCTGTGTGAAAGGGGATAAATAATGATTGGAGAAAAGAAACTTCTACAAGCTTCTAACAAAGCTTGAATAGAAACGAGCTTTTTCGGGACTAAAAGGAAGCTTTTACTAAACACACTGCTTTTTGGGAGCATGCTGAATGTGTTTTGGGAAAGGCAATGGCCATCTAAGACAGGAGTAGGGCTTAAGGAGAAAAATCAACGTGATTGTAAAGAGGAGGGAGCCGCGTTTAGCAGATGGGCTAGCTAGATATTGGGGGACTGCTGCATGTTTCCTGGGGGGATGAAGCCGATGTCTTTGGCACCGGACATCGTGTTTTGTGAAGGGAGAATTACCAACAGTGACATGCCGCCACGAGGAGATTATCAACGTCATGTTGGGGAGGACTTGATCATCAAGGTCTGAAGAGACAGATAGTTCTACGTGTGTTTCTTAGATTGAAGGTAGCAGGAAGATTAAGCGAATGGAAGTATAGTGACATGCCAGCATGATTCAAGGGATAGCCAGCATGCTTGAATGGGGACTGCAACATGTTTCTGGGGAAGAGCACTGATGAAACCAGCTAGTACATGGAGATATGCTCATGAGCGTGTTTATGGCTGTGTTCATGATTAGAGGAGACAAGGGAGGTGTATCAAACTGGAAATTGAGAGAACACCAGCAGGAGTGATACACAACAAATAAGAAACTGGGTAGAGGAGGTCTTTCCTGCATTGGCATATGATCAGATATAGTTGGCAAGCTAATCAAAGATGGCAAACAAATCGAAGCCCTCTCATTTGCTAATGCATTTGAGATTTTGGATAGTTTTGAGCCGTTTCACTACTCAAATCTTACCTTAAAGAGGAAAAGAAAGTAGTGCAGACTACTCTTAAGAATGGCAACAACTCAGTTGTAGCACAGAATGATGCCAATAAAAAAGAACTTGTAGCCATGCGAGCTATTTTGAAGGTAATTAGTGAGTACAAGCTTGAAGACAAGTATGCCCCTGGTCCCTTGGAGAAAAGAATTGCACAACTAGAGAAGGCAAAGCTAGACAAGAAACGTTCTGCCAATGTTGGGAAAAGTGAGCAAACAAAGGTCCTGCATCTGGAAACCCTTATGAGAAACCCTCATTTCGTGGATCTGAGAGGGCTTAGTATACCAGAATAGGTGGAACTGCCTATGGTGCAGGGTCAGCTCAAGCTGGCTTTGATCACCATCCTCTCAGTGTTGGCCATTATCCTGGTTACACTGCTAGGAACAGGAGTCCTATTTCACTTCCAAGGTCTTACTTGTATGACAATTTGGGCTACGGAACTTCAGCTTTCATCAATACTCGTAGCTCTTATAATAGTTATGGATATGGATCAGGATTAGGAACTACACCATCTGGCTATCAATCGTACATGTAGAAATGTATGCTAATATTACAATCTTTGCAAATATCTCTTCACAAACAGCTTGTTATCTTCTGGACATTTAGAGTAATTTTTGAGCTTGAGATACGAGCTTGAGAGTTGAATTTTCAACTTGAGATCGGGTGGCCTAAACCTAGTGGGGCTATTCAGATTTGATTTCGTCTTGTATTTTGTAAACATCTTGGCAGTAATACAATTGTTACTTGGCATCATATTCGTCTTGATTATTTGCTTCGCTTGATCTTCTGTCTTGGAATTTCTCAAGGACCTTTGTGGTTGCAACTTTGTTTTCGAAAACCCTTCGACAACACCTATGGTTATTTTTACCATTCTACATATCCTTTGGAATCTACGCCTATTCCTGTGCCGAGAGCTCACTTGCCCAAACTGGTAGAGCTCTTGAATGAGAGGATCAAGATGGGAATTCTAGAACCATATTCAGCTCCATATTCCAACAGGTGGTTCACAGTTATTAAGAAGAATGGGACACTCAGATTCATATAGGACCTACAGCCAGTAAAAAAGGTCACTATTCAAAATGTTGGTGCTGGACCTATTGTGGATGAGTTTGCTAAGGCTTTTTCTAGACATGCTATCTATTCTCTTGGTGATCATTATTCGGCATATGATCAGTTCCAGCTTGCCCTTGAAATCATAGATTTGAACATGATGAAGACACCTCTAGGCCAGCCTTCTCCTGATAAGGTTTATGCCATAGAAAAGTTTGTGGAAACTTGTTCCTCTACTTTAGAGGTTCACAGGTTTCTTGGAGCTTATATATTTATCTTATTTGGATTCCTCACTTTGCTCATGTTGTAGATGATCTTTATCAGCTCTTGGGAAAAGTGCAACGTTTTTCTTGGGAGATGAAATATACTAAAGCCATGCAGAAATTGAAGAAATTATTGAGAGCCACTACGACTCTTCGAAAGGCAAATTATGAGTGTGGAAGACCTATTGTGCTTGCTGTTGATACTAGTCCTATTGGCATTGGATGGGCTGTTGGCCAAGATGATGCAGATGGGAATAGGTATGCTATTCCGTTTGGGGCGAAAGTCCTAAATGAGCAACAATGAAGGTATCCACAAATTAAGAGAGAGCTCTTGGGAGTTGTCACGGCTCTCAAGAATGATAGAGAGTATTTCATTGGAGCTGCTATGGTGGTTGAGACAGATTTTTTGCCTCTTCTAGTATGCTTATGAGTTATTTTACTCTAGATATTGCTATGCTTAGGTGGATTGGGTACATAAGATCCATGAACCCTGAGTTCAGGCACATAGCAAGTAAAGACAGCCCAATAGCTGATATGCTTTCACGAGCAAGATATGATGATATGTATTTTTCTTTCATTGATGATGTTGATGATGGGACTAATCTTTCAGCCATGCATACTGATCATACTTGTCATGTGTTTGCTTTGGAAATCTTTGATGAGTCTTTGTATACATGAGAGTATTTGCAGATTGGTCGTTATTTGAGCACAATGTCTAAACAGGATGGATGGACTGATGTGGATTTCAAGAAAATTTGAAGAAAAGCTTATGGTTTCTTCTTGCAAAGTGGACTACTTTGGAAGCATCCACGAAAGCGAGGAGGACAGCCATTGAGAGTTGTTTGTGATAGAGCTTCACAGGTGCGTATCATGAAAGAATTCCATGAAAGTATTTGGGTTGGGCATCGAGCTATTTGGGTGACCTATGAGAAGATCAAAGAGCATTATTGGTGGAAAGGAATGTATAAAGATATCTCACAGTTTGTTGAGACATGCCCTGATTGTTAGTTGTTCTCTTTAGTGAGGCATAAAGATGAGCTTCATCCTACCCACCCACTATGTATTCATTACAAGTGGGTTCTTGATTTGATTACTATGCCTATTGGTTTATGGCAGATGCGCTATATTGTTTTGGCACGAGAAGATCTCACAAATCAAGTGGAAGGAAGAGCATTATGAACAAAGTCTACTTTAGTGGTTTATAAGTTCCTATTGGAGGATGTTTTTTGCAGGTATGGATGTATTGGGAAAGTTATTGTAGATAGAGGTGAGTTGGATGCTAATGAGGCTAGGGATTTTTTCTCTCGCCTTAGCATTAAACTTGCTTTGACTTTGGCATTTAATCCAGAAAGCAACGGGAAGATCGAAAGAGGCCATCTGCCAATTGTAAAAGCCTTGGCCAAAGCATGCGGTGGACAAGTTCGAGAGTGGCCTAGGTTGTTGCCTTATGCCTTATGGGCTGATCGCACTACTCATAGTGTGACTACAAGATATATGCCAGCTGAGCTAATGTATGGACAGAAGCAAGTCATGCCTACAGAGACATTCACACTTACTTGGAGTGCCTTACCGTGGCAACAAGAAGAGATGACTAGGGAAGATATTTTGGCTCTTCGTATTCGTCAGTTGGAAAGAAGGCTTGAAGATATTGAGAAAGCAATTCAAAAGCTCAAAGAGGCCAATTCAAAGTCGCAACAACTACTAATTATTGTGACATTGAAAATGACGTAGGGACAATCTTGGCATTGGGAAGGGAACTCATAGTTATTCCCAAACTAATACATTCTTTCCATCTTGCCATTATGTAATCAGAGACATCAATAGATGGTCACTTGGAAGACACATGAATGTAGGAGCTGAAGTCCACCTAATCCTACCTCTGGCCAACTTCAAGCTACTGAAGATCATGGATTACTAGCATGGATAAGAATAAATTGTTGATATTTTTGCTGTGAAGCATTACAAGCAAGCAGAATGATGATGAAAGCTTTGATGTGATTAAGCTTCAGAAGAAAAAAAAGTGACAACACTACAACGACAACCTTGATGTTAGATGGACGTAGAATTAGCGAATGCTATACTTATCGATGACAAATGAAGCTTCTCGAAGCCTTTCTAGGAAAAAGCTACGAGATTTTGTAATGGCAGGAGGTGATGAAGTGAAGAAAAAAAAGGACGAGGATGAGATGACGCAGGATATGGAGGTGATGAAGGCATGAAGAGGATTGGTTAACACGGGACAAAAGTGTGTAATGAGAAAAGCAGAGAATGAGAAAATTAACAGTTTAAAAGCTACGATGCTTTCTTGGAAATTTTGAGGTGGTGGAAAAATATATAAAGGGATCGGCGATGACTTCAAAGGGGGGGGGAACAACGGAGTTCAAGACGACGAAGTAGGGAAGCGACGGCAGACGGAGTGGATGATAGAGTCGAAGATGAAAAGGTGATTGAAGTAGAAGAAAAGCCCATGAAGCTGAAGAGACCAAAGATGCTGTAGAAGACTGCACCAAAGACGAAGCCGAGAACGAAGCTGAAGACTGTTTGAGACATCAAGTTCTATTCGACGGCATCAATGAACACGAAGCGATGGAGAGTGGACGCTACTTCGTCTTGATCAAAGAATGTTACGTTGTCAAAGGTAATCAAAGGAGGGATTCGATGACATCAACCGCTACATTGTCGATTGGTGGATAGGCTTGCCACTCACCACCTTCCGTAGCTCACTGCCATGTTGTTCTACCAGGATCTGCTGTCAAGGATCAGTTTCTGCTTAAGCCTTATTGCCAGTTTGATCAGAGCCTTAATATGCGGTCACAACTAGTTTTGCTCAGCTTATTATGCACCAATTTGCATCGTTGTTTGATGTCTAAGAGATGTGAGTCTTTGTCAAACTCCTTCTCTTACAAGAATATCCTATATGGGTTTATTTGAGAAGTAGAAGACAAGTCAATTGTTAAAGGTGCTCTGGATGGAGGTGCGGAATCGGAGGACGTTTGGTGAACACTGCATCATGCTGACAAAAGAAGGATTGAAGAAAACGTGAAGTTAACGAAGTAAGCGATGAAGGGCAATGTAGAAGGAGAAGAAGAACGAAACCTCTGATGTGAAGATTTTCCTTTCGATCGTGATTGCCATACCGGCTGCCAACGAGTGGCATTCACCAAACGACTACTTCTTTTTACGTGTGATGTTGATCTCTCTGACTGAATTCTATGCATATTCGGCTAAAAAGGAGGCGACATCAGATCAGCAGTAGGAGTGGATGTGGAAAAAAGGACGAAGATTGGAAACTTTAGTGAGCTCTGAAAGATATTAACTTCTTCTTCTATATATTTGGGTGCGGACTTCATTCCATGTGTCTGAACAATAATCAAGTCCTTTTTCCTTTCAAACTGTCTATCAACCCACAACATCATAAGGGTTCAAATCCTTGATGTCATGGATATCCTTATTTATCCAAGTCAAATTATCCTTTCTTGAAAGCAAGAACCTTTGTATACAAAAGAAGCCTGTAAGAATTGTTCCCAAACATTTTCAAACTAAAATCAAAACATCTTCCTTATTGTGATCTTCAATATGTAAAATCAGTGTACATCCATGAATTAATCTTGAATGCTCTTCTTTCATTATTCCCATCTCATTTAGCGTCCTTGTGATGAGCGACAATCACAAACCCCCCACGCGAATTTCATGCAACAACATTTTTCCAAACCATCCGAGCAATGCATAGAGAGATATCTCAAAATTTGTGCTATAGAGTAGGTCCTGGAATGACCACATCTTGCATGAAGATCAACCTTTTCAATCTTGGCACACTCAAGTCTCTCCCCAAGAAGAGAAGGTCTTGGAGCCTATAAAAAGGGAGGCTCTCCTTGGGTGTGGAGGAGGTGAAGAAAGCATCACTTTGGATGCATCCAAGAGAAGAAGAGAAGGATCAAGTGCTACGGAAGCTCTATTGAAATCAAGTTCCAAGAGGAGAAGAGAAGGTGCAAGTGCTATGGAAGCTCTGCTAAAATCAAGTTCCAAGAGGAGAAGAGAAGGTACAAGTGTTGCGAAAGCTCTATTGAAATCAAGCTCCAAGAAGAGATCCCTACACATATTGTGTAGGAGAGAAGGTGCAAGTGCTATGGAAGCTCTGCTGAAATCATGCTCCAATAGGAGAGCCTACACATATTGTGTAGGAGAGAAGGAGAGACTCAAGAAGGATCAAAAGGTGCCAACTTCCAAGTTGTGCGAGTATTAGCCGGTTGTATACCATGCAAGGAACTGTGATCTTGTTCCCAAGATCTACAATTTAAGAACTGCTTTATGTGTAACAAAGGAACTTGCTCCTTGTCAATAATATAACTCTACAAGGGGGGGCATTGGCCCCATTCCAGTCCTAGTGTGTTGTCAATCTCTCTCTCTCTCTCTACATATTTCTTTTCTCTCATCAATTCTCTCTCTGTGCTAGCATAATATTCACCATATATCTTTTAAGAATATAAGAAGATCGAGTGTGTATCTCAGATCTTATAATACTTTCTCATGTTGATTCAAAGGTGTCAGGTTTCACACATGGCAGCAAACAAGGATCAAACTTATCGTGATGAAGAAAGGCTTGTGGTTGTTCACAAGTGTTCAAGAGAAGAAACTAAGGGAAGCTGCACTCTCAGTAATATGGGATAAAAATGATGATAAGGCTCAAGCTTATTAAGCTCAAACTTGATGACAGCTACATTCATCATGTTGATGATTGTGAAACCTCTCAAGCAACATGGGATCAGTTAGAAACCTTGTTTGGAGATCACTCAAAATCCTCCAAATATGGTTTGCTAATTGAATTCTTTAGGCTTGATATGAAAAGTAGTACCTCACTTGCAACTCATTTTAATTATATGGAAAGCTTGTTGAGACAACTTGTAGGAATCAACTTTAAGATGGATGAAGACATTTGTATTGGAGTACATCTCAAAAGTCTTCCACCCAAATATGAAAATGTTTCTACCACATTAATCAGCATGCCAAACCCGAAGCTAGTGGATATCAAAGCTTCCCTCCTTAAAGAGGAAAAGAAGATCAAGAGCAAAGGAGAAGCAGATACCCCAAGAGGAGACCAGCAACTCCTCTATGTGAAGGACAAAGGGAAGAAGGACATAGTTTCTGATTTTTGTAAAAGAATTGGGCATATTGAGAAGTTTTTTCATGCTAGGAAAATATCTCAAAGAGCATATCTTGCAACAGTCAAAAAAGATGAAGACAACAATAAAGAAGAAGAAGAAGAATACACTCAAGAGTAAAAGGATAGGACTCACCAATCCCTCTTTTGCAGCTCATTTTTTAATAGACTCTTTTAGGTTTTGAATGTGTACTTGCCTAATGTTCTTGCCATAAGCTCTTGTACTCCTCATGTAACCTTTGCACTATAGCCTCCTCTACACACTTAGTGAGGCCTTGTGATAGCCTCTCGCTTTATATGGTTGTTCTTTTTTTCCATGTCTACAGTTAGCAAGGTTCTACTCATGACAGCCTTTGTGTACTCAATTCTTTTCTTGGTTGTGATTGAGGAGGGGTGTTGAGAAATGTGCAATCACACCCACTCTATAGCCGCTTTGTAATGAACAGCAAGGCAAAGGATCACATTGCAAATAAATCATTAGACTAGATCGTATATGCATGGTTTATTAAAACCACTATTGGTGAATACCATGGTCCCTTTCCACCTTTTTCCACTTACCAATACCACCTACTGTAAGCCTATAAAAGGCACTCATCCCCACACTCATTCTATCTATCATTCTCATTCAGTTGTACTTATATTGTCCTTGAATAATATCAATTGTTCTCTCTTGTCGTTACTTATGTCTCATTATGATTGTGTACTTGCTCATTAGTGATCCACCCTAGCATTCATCCTCAATATTTTAATAGGAGAGAGAGACAAAGAGAGTAGGTAATGAAGAAAGAAAAATAGAGAGAGGGAGAGAGTACGACATAGAGTATGTTAGGAAGTAGTAGAGTGATGAAAATTTTGACCTTACTCATATTGTGGTACATCAAAGAGGAGCATATGGTAAAGAAAATCATTTTCTCAAACACGCATAGGTGTGATATGCTCTTTTAGGACCATGTTTACTAAGGCTCACTAGCTAACACAACTCAAATCCCATGATTGGCATAAGATGTGTGAAGTTTGTACTGGCCAAGATAGCCACTAACTTGATTAAGTGCTTCTCGTATTTTCTCTTATGGATTTATATGTGATAGATAATGCATTTAACTTGTGACATTCCTAGTACCAATTGTAATCTTGGTTTCCCCTCTAGAGAAACATTTAACCTTTTATGAGTTATTAGAATTGGTGAAGTGGATCTCATAGAAGATGATAAGGACATCATCAATTCAACTGCCAAGGTAGGAAGCTCTAGAGACCGTTTTCCTATAAGAAGTACTTACCCATGATCATGCTCATGATATAAGCCCACCTCCTAGTAAAACTTGTGGACAAACTAAAGGGCGAAATACTAGAGTATAGCCAATGGATGTCTTTTTGGAGTAGCTCATGAAGCCCTTAAAGGGATTTATATGACAATGGGCTCATCTAGAAGAGAGTACGGTTGAAGGCTAGTTAGTGTTAGAGGCCCTAAAATACATTTCTGAGTGGCTCCTAATGGTGGATACACATTGCTATGGAATCTCAAGGAGGATGATGGAGTGAGTGGAAATGTGGTAGTCAAAAAAAATAAATAGAGAAGAGGATGGATGGAAGCATGGAGAATAAGGTAAATTATTTCTATATAGTGCACCATGCATCATGGAAAAGTGGCTAGATACAAAGCTACTAGAATTGAACAAGAGGCACTATGGTTGGAGTTTTGATGTTATCGTATGATGGAGATGTGGCTAGATACAAAGTTGCCAAAATTGAACAAGAGGTAGGAGATTGGAGTTTTGATATTGTCATATGATTTTGAAGATAGGATATGAAAACTCTATGGGTAGACATATTTGGATGATTTGTCTAGTTCAAATGATGTTGTTCTTGATATACTGCACTTTGGAATTTTGGAGTTTATTGTACTATGAGTTTCTAGAATTGATGCTATTATACAAGACTTCCATATCAACTTGCCCCTATTTGATTCCCTTTGTCACCAAGAAAGTGAAAATGTGTCTAAGCCAAACCATATGGTTAGAAACATTAGTAGAAAATAGAAACATTAGGAGGTAAAGGGGGGATATTTTTAGGATAAAGTAATCATGATGAGAAAGGTTTGAATGAAGTGCAAATTTTAGGTGCATAGAGTTCATTTGAATAATCATGGTAGGGCTCATCTATGGTGTAGAATGAGGGTAAGAAGGGAAAACTATAAGGAGACAAAATCTAAGATAAGAAGGTTTGAAGTATAGAGAAAGAAACAAGCATAAGTAGGGTTGAGGTAAACTACATATGGCTAAAATGTTATAGAGTCCTATAGGGATAAATTAAATCAAGAAGGGAAGGGCTAAATTTCCATATGATAGGAGATATGTAGAGTTGAACTATTATAATCAAGAGTGGACTAAAATAAAGCAAGATAAGACTTGTTAGAAATAGGGTAGATGCGAAGACATATTTGAGGCAACTTTTTGACATGATTGATGGATATAAAACAAGGTTGATCTTATACAATAGAATATATAGGACTATTCTCTTATACAAGAGAATATATAGGACTATTCTTGAATATGAGAGATGTTCATAAATAAAAGAAGAGCTAATTTGATGTAAGAGAATATACATGGCTATTCTTACTTCCCATAAATACAAACAAGGTTGATTTGACATAAGAGGACATATAAGACTATTCTTGAATATGAGAAGAGCTTGGAAGCATAAAAACACTGAAGTCACCATGTAGTCAGGAGCCTCTACTACTCTTAAGGCCTATAAGAAACCACCAATATTGAGGCCCTAAAATTTTGCACGAAACATATACCTTGACTTGTACCTCATGACCCTCTACTTCCTTAAGGGATGTGTGAATCACTCTAAAAATTCCAATCATGTTGATAATCATGGTTAATCTTCAACCACCACAATTTCTCAGCGTTAAGTCCTCGATTAAGGTCAATGCTTCAATTGTCTCAACTCAATATTCATCTAGTGGATAACCAATACAAAAGACAAAATCTCTATGCAAATCAGTTTCCTAATCCTCAATGTTCCATTTGTTCTCATAGTAGTCAAAGCCTCATTGTATTAATACTTATATATTTATTCAAAACAAAGTGAAAAAGGAGAAAAAATGAATATACATGTAGAATCATTACACTGCACATAGAGATCTTCGAGCTATAAACATCTAATGGCTCTAACCAACTAGCTCCATTGCACCTAGGAAGCTTGACTTACCTATAGTTAGAGCTATCCCCTTGAATCACTTGTAGATTTTCTCTCTAATTATCTTACTTTTCATTTACCTCAGTGCCAACAACGCTTTAACAAGAGAACCAAGATGAGGAAGGCACTGCATAGAGAAATCAATGGTCACAATTATGCCTACAATTGTGACCATAAAAGACCCTACCCTACATCAATGAACAGCAACCGATAGTGTCTCCGCATGATGCTCTTCAAGTACCATATCCTCAACAATGATAATTCTTCAAAATTGGATTTCTTTGTTTCATCAACTTGAAGCTATCATCTACCTAAGTAAATGTAATGAATCATGTGATGGGGGGGCTTTCTTGAGTCCAAAACATAACTATGCTAATCAATTGGCACTATAACTAATCAACTGGCATTATAAGCTTGAATCCATCATCTACTCAAGAACATAAGAACAGAGATGGAGTTCAAAACATCTTCTTGCTAGTTTCTTCTTCTTCTTCTTCTTTCATACACAATAAAATGTACACAAAGTATAGGTAAGATACAACATAAAGGAAAGTGGCCTACTAAGTCAAACAATGCATAATTGATGATGCTAGTCAACTAGCACTATAACTATGCTAGTTGTAGGTAGGTGCAACAAATCAAATATAATAAGTGATAAGTCAGTGGGGCCATGTGAGGATCATAATAACCACCAATGTGGAGACTAAAAAATGGGCCCGACGCTGGCTCTAAGGCTTTAGCTAGGCCTCTATGCTCAACCAAAATGCATCTAATGAGTTAGGCTTTGAACCACCACTCTTGATTGCCTTGTGCGCATCTGATAATCTATATAACATGTATACATGCATATAATCCATCATCCATCTTGTGAAAAACCTCTCTTCATTGTAGGTACCGAGAACTCCTCGTGCAAGAATACTACCACATATTTCTTGCTTTTCTATGGTATTTTCCACCTGTGGTCTAAAAAAGTGCGCCTAAATACTTGTTGGCACAACTCTCTCATGCAAGACATCACCCTCCTTCCCTAATCATTGTGATCATGGCACATGTTTTTTCATCCACTAGGTATCCTACCTTATTGGGGTACATCTAAGGTGCACCCTCTCCCACCTATGACTATGCTCTTGGGCATAACCAAGAGATCCCTGCCCATCTGGTGTACCTACAGGCATGGTATCTCAAAGTAGCATCCATAGGGGTACCACTTGGGAGGCTAAGTGAAACCTAGAGTCACGGGAGTAGATGTCCCTATAGGTGTGACAAACCCTGGAGGTGATAAGTGTCCACTAGATCGACGAGACGGGGACACTGCATTGGTGTCTCCACAAGAACCAATTGAGCCACCCTCTTTGGAACTAGTTACGAGAGTGAGGATTCTCCCTTTGGATCTCTATAGCATCCCCTAGAACCACCCCCTCCACTAGTCGAGCAAGGCATCCTTGAGTTTCCCTTTAGTGTAGAGCATCGACTTTGCCTACTGGAGATCAAAGTATCAGAGCATATTGAGATAGATCGCATAGAACATGCACATCATGACCAAGAAAACTCCTAGTCTACCATATCTCTGAAGGTGGGCCATTTGATTTGGAGATATACGTGCGAAGATCTCTTGTAGCTCCTTGTTTGTCATCCCTCGACTCATCCTAGTCTTTGGGTATCATCAAAGGTAACCTCCACAGTCAAAAAATGATGTTACTGTAATCAATATAAGGATTTACGTAAAGCATGAAAACATAGCTCTACAAAAAAGGATGTTAATTAAAATGCATATACTAAAATACTAGTAAAAGTGAGTTATCAATAAATTGAGCAAGCGGATGCAAATACAACTAGCCCTACGGCTCCATGTCAAGATCTTAGCATAGCTCGGTGTACATTGAAAGGTCTATACATAGGTCTCCATAGAGAGAGGAGTCTGCCTCATTCTCAAAAATTTCTTGGCCTCTTGTCTCTTCGTCTATATTACCCATGTTTGTCTCCTCCGCTAGAGTACTTTCATCATACACTTGAGTGCTTTGAGATGTTGATGGTATAATATATTACCAATAAAGTTGCTAGGTATTTGGATAGAAGATTACCTGTTCAATATCACATATAAGTGTGTTGCAAAGAATGAATGAGCATTTGTGACTATTTTGTGTCATGAAAAAATTAATAGAAAGATTATGCACATGTTCACAATGATCACGAAAGATAAATGTATCATGTAGATCTCTCCCTCACCCTCCCTCTATCTCTCTATCTCTCTATTTCTCTCTTCCCATTCCCTCTCTCTCTTTCTTTCTCCATCTCTCTATTTTTCATAAAGCCCCCTCTCTCCATGTTTTTCTCTCTCCTTCTTTCTCTCTTCCTCTCGCTCCCTTCTTCTCTCTAATTCTCTCTCCCTCCCTCTCCCCCTCTTTCTCAATGCATCTTTCTACAAACAAAAGTAAGAAGAGAAAATAAAAAACTTAAAAAACAAAGAAATGGGAATCAATATCTCTCTCCCTCTCTTTATCTCTCTCTCCCCCTCTCTCCCTTTACTTTTCTCTCTTTCCCCTCTCTCTCATTCTCTCATTGTTTCTCTATTTCTCCCTCACTCTCTATTTTTATTTTTACATCCATCTCTCTTTTTCTCTCTCCGTATCTCTCTTTCTCCCTCTCTCTATTTTTTTCTCTTTCCCTCCATGTCATTATTTGTCTCTTCCTCCCTCCCTCTTCTTTTCACTCTCCTCTCTCTCTTTATCTCACTCTTCTTTTCTCTCTCCTCCCTCTCTTTCCCTTATTTCTCTCTCCCCCTCTCTATTTTTATCACTCCTCTCTCTCTCTCCCTTTCTTCTCTCTCTCCTGTATTTTTATCTCCTCCCTCTCTATTTCTCTCCCCACCCCTCTTTCTCTCTCTCTTTCCCTTTCTTTGTTTCCTTCCCTTACTCTCTCTTTGTTTCTCCCTTCCCCTTCTCTCTCCCTCATTATTTCTCTTACTCACCCTCCTCTCTCCATTTCTCTCTTCCTCTCTCTATCCCTCCTTTGTTTCCCTTCTCTTTCTATCTTCCTCTCCCTCCCTCTCCCTTCCTCCCTTCATTTCTCCCTCTCTCTCAATGTATCTCTCCACAAACAAAAATAAAGAAAAAAATACAAAACAAAGAAGAGGCATTGTACCTACCTCAAAGGGTTGAAGATGAAACCCTTTGCATCTCCCTTTCATGGCTTCCATCCCTTCTTCTTTGCACCCTTCTTTTTCTTCTTTGAGAAATGCCTCTTTCCCTTCCTTGCTCTCTCTCTCTCTCTCTCTCTCTCTCTCTCTCTCTCTCTCTCTCTCTCTCTCTCTCTCTCTCTCTCTCTCTCAAATCTTTGAGATCTCTCACTCTCTCTTTTATTCTCTTTCACAAATGGTTTCAAGAAATGTCTCACTCAAGTTTTTGGCGCTTTTTTTTCTTAGAGCAACATCACTATTTGTGTCACTATTGGTGTTGCTATTAGCATCGCTATCGATGTTACTATCGATGTCTCTATCAGCGTCTCTATCGATGTTTCTATGAGCATCGTTATTAGCATTTCAAACTCAAATTAGCAATGCCGATATAGCGACATCGATATAGCAACACCGATATTTTTCGTCAAAATGAGTTGTCACTATATTGGCCCATTCCCTTATAGTGGAAAAAGAAAAAAGGACTCGAGCAAAGAAGCTCTCCCATTCTTCAAGTATTTCTCTTGGATAGTGCATGTGAAGGCATTATAAGTAGGACATAGAAAAAATCTAAGATTGCTATGAGATTTGATATGCAAGTGTTTTTTGGCCATCTAAGGCTGTTGTTGTAGGCCCCATTTTAGACCTACAAGGTTGCGGACAATAGTTTTTAGGTATACTACGATTTTAGTTATATTGATCGAAAATGACTGCATAGGTTATAGACTTTGAATCTATAGGATTTGAGGTGTTTTCCAAAAAGCAAAATCAAGTTTTATTTGCTAACATGTTACAGATTACATATACTTTTGAGCAGTCAGTGAAAAATGTTGCTTCTGTATTGTTGTACACTTGTTGTAAAAGGTTACAAAAGACTTGCTTGTTTTTTTGCGCTCATTTTTTGATAGTAGCAGAGAATAGTGGAAACCCTATCATTGAGAAGATAGACAAGAAAAACTGCCCATCATGGAAGTTTTGGGTGACAAATATCCTTATTGGAAAAAGTCTTTATGAGTTTGTTTCAGGTGAAGAAAAGGAGCTAGAGCTAAGTAATCCTATGATTGTATGAATAATTAAAGGCGTGGAGAGATTGAATACAAATGACAAAAAGGTAATGTATTGGTTATCGGTAGTCATTGATAATACTATGTTAGGGTATATCAAAAATACAAAAAATTCACATGTATCTTGGACAATCTTCGAGAATATATTTTCAATAAATACAAAGATATGGAAGATTCAACTCAAGAAAGAGGTAAATACCTTGAAGAAAGAAAATATATCTATAAATGAGTATCACTACAAGATACATGCCACATACCGATATTCAAAGTGATGTAAATATTTATTAAGAAAATTTTTCTCATCATCGCTAAAAGAGTTGGTATAGGACTCTCTACAAATTCATCGCTATTTACATCTATTAACGTTACTTTTTTTTTTGCTATGCTGATAGTGATGCAAATAGTGACGATGATAATAGTGACCCAAAAATGGGACATTGATAGTGGCACAAATGATGACCCTATTAGTGATGCGTATAGGGACTGGGATAGTAATGCAAATGCAGTAAATTAGTGATGCAAATAACAATGATTCTAGAGAAAAAAAATTACCCATTCAGCACCATGTGCTTAATAGTATTCTGCAAAGCAATTACATATTGAATGTGCAATTGTCATCAAGATAGACACATAAACTACTTAAAACCACAAGACTGATAACTCATAAAATAAGTACAACACTCGTGATGACAACTCATAAAATTACATGAAACCATGAAGAGGAGAGTCCAAAATAAATATGAAAATCTATTTGTAAATATCGCAAAGTGCGATTTTATACAAAGGATGATAAATATATTTAAGGAATGCTACATGGAAGAGGTCTCCATAGATCACATGATCAAAAATGCAAATGATATGCACTCCATAAATCCAAGCACATGCTACAGATCCTCACCATATGAAAGCTCATGTCGAAGCAAAGGAGTGTCGAACGGATTCTGCAAAATAAAAAACCAAACATTAGTCCACCATACATAATGCATCACAAAAAAACTAATGACTACAAACAAGAAAGAGAATTGACTTACTAGGCTTCCATGCACATACAATATATTGATAAGTGTAGTGAGATCGTGCCTCTCTGATATCGAGTCTCCAAACCTGTGGGATCAGGGTTTGTGATGGAGTGGTGCAAAGAAAACAAAATAGTATTATTAGAAACAAGGTTGTTAGTATAAGTGATATTCCAAATAAGAAAGCGAGAAGAACCAAAATAAAACTTACAAGTCTTCCAAATAAGTCATGTGATCACCACTCCCCAGATGATGCATGACCCCTGCCTTGTGCTGTTGCCGCCATTGTCCTGGAGAGTCTATGGACTCCTCCCTAAGTCTCCACCAATCCTCTACATCCAACCATTCAAGCTTTGAGATGCCACTCTTGATTACCTTGTGTGCATCTAATCATCTATGTGATATACATGCATGCATACACTCCATCATCCACCCAGTGGAAAACCTTTCTACCATCGTAGGTACTGAAAACTCCTCATACAAAGATGCCACTACATAGTCCTGGCTCCCCTTCGGTATATTCTTCCAAAGGTTCAAAATTTTGTGCCTAAATACTTGTAGTAAATAAAGCATGCCGTCACCTTTGGACTACATCCCCTTGAGAATTTCCACTCCTTAGTAGAGACCTCTACCCCTTCACGAGAAGCTGCGATCCAAGATTGATGCAACCATCGTAGAGAAATAAATCATGGCATCTCCTCCATGCCCTTGGGATATTGAACCGGTTAATGGCATGTACTATGTCGAAATTCTAATTGTGCACCCTCCCGCTCTCTTTTGGCGGACAGCCCTACTTAGCAAGCCACTTCTCCATGGATGCATGATACAATATACAAAAATGATTCACTTTCTCCTCCATGGCACCATCCATCCTTTTTTCTACCCCATTTATAGCCACCACATCTCCGATTAGTCTATTATCATCCTTCAAACGACAACCATAGAATACTGTTGTCTAAATCTGTAGTGGGTAGCCACTCTGAAATATGCACTAATGCCTCTGACACTAGTGAACCTTTGGCCATGCTACCTTCTAGCTGATTTCATTGTCGCACAAAGCCCTTTAGGGTTTTCATGAAGTGCTCTAAGAAGAACATCCAAAACATATGGACAGGTCCCATAATTTCCACTTCATCTATGATATGTACCAAGATGTGAGATTGTATTGTGAGCATGCATGTGGGTAGGTACTTCTCAAAGAGACAGTCCATGTCCATTGGTCACTGCCTTGCAGATTCAACGATGGGTATGAAGCATTTCCTTAGGTCTACTTTTTCTATAGATGATTAACTATTAGGGATGAAATCCCATGATTGGCATAAGATATGCTAGGTTTGTTCTAATCTTAATATCAAGTAACCTCAATATTTCACTATTTAGTGTCGATTAGATATTTGTAATACTTCAAATTTTTTAGAATTCTTACTAAGAATCACAATCACGGGGTGTCTCACTCCGGAAATACTCTCAATGATTTATAAGTTATCAAATTTAGTGCAATAGATCTCACAGAAGGAGATCAAGACATCCTCTGAGTGCGAATAGACCTAATAATTTGCTTCACTATGTGCTTTTCTTTAGTGCATAGGACCTAAGGAGCGCAACGTACTTGTTGCAAGTAACTGTCAGAGCTCGACTGTGACCAAAGTGCCTCCATCTTGTCTACCTCCTTCAAATCCATTTGTACCCCTACAGTGTCTCTCTTTCTTGCGATATGGTCTCATAATAAGCTACCCATATTCTTGAAAATATGCATGGGATTCAAAAAATGGTTGATTTGTAGGTGGGTCCAATATGGCAACTCATTGAAAACTGAGAACCATTGCATTCGGCTTGGATTTGACTCCTTGTGGACCATTTTCAACTCATAAAAGCTTTGGATATTCATTTATGTGGCGGTGCTGGAGGTCATCCAAGCAAACCTTCCCTCAGTTCATGACCCCAGCAAGAAAGAAACATGTCTCTGATATACCATCTTCTTCATGATCCATGACCTTCAAGAGTTTAACTGTGGCCCACACAATGGACATGCATGATAACTTGAGGTAACTAGACATGTCACATTACCCTTATCTAGTTAAGAAAAACTTGAACGAGCCATGCTAGATATCAACAACGAGAATGGAAGCCCACTTACTTGAATACTCCTTAAATCCCAAAAAGTCATGCATGGTCCACATGAGAGTGGCTCGTGTATTAGCCGATTGCAGACCATTGTGCTTGCTCATGTATTCCACAGCGACCCCCTCGTCCCACAAAATCTTAAGCTTATCAAGTAATGGACAGAGGTAGACATCCATATTCTTGACTTTGTGGCATCCCCCAGGGATGAGCAAGCTAAGGATCAGGTGTCATTTCTTCGTAGAAAGCCATGGCAGGATGTTGTAGTTTACAAGGACTACATGCCACACACTGTAAAAAGTTGAGCGGAGACTGAATGGATTCACATCATCCATAGCAAGACCAAGCAGAAGATTCCTTGGCTCTCATGTAAAGGCTAGAAAGGTGGAGTCAATGTGGCTCCATATGCATGAATCTGCTCATATTCATTGGACACCATCTATGGATCTATTCTGTGCATGCCACATTGATAAGCTCACCATGCTTGACATGTAAAACATGTGATGTATATGTGATATAAGTGGAAAGTGTTTGAGAACCTTCTGAGGGACAGTTTACCCTTGCAAGTCTTGTTGATACCTGTGAGCATCACACTTCAGACATGTCTCCATAGTCCCGTAGTCTCCTCAAAATAGCACACAATTGTTAAAGACATGCATGGATGCTCTTGTAGTCCATGTAAAGCTTTTGTAACACCAATTGTGCATCATCACGAGATTCACGCATTGTGTTTCTAGGTGGTAATATGTGATGTTTTAACAGCTTGAAGAAAAAAATGAAGCACCTTTGAAGAGCATAAAAAGCATTTATTATAATGGAGTCAAAATCAACGGAGCATAGAATGTACTAAAACAACTCCATCACACTCGCCTCACTCCACCTGTACTTTACCTACACACTTAGGAGTGCAAGAAACATCTTTAAGAGAGATACTCACCACCCATCATGCAATGGTATGGATGCTTCCTCTCTCAATGGATCAAATGACTTAGCATCCATGGGTAGTAATGCATCAATCATTGTCTCCATCTCAGGCTCCAAGATTGGAGAAATGTCTGAAAGTTCCACTGTGTCCTCTAGTATCAAGGGTGTAGTCTCTAGTAGTGTGCCCTCCAATTGGTATATCATCTTAGGCACTCCATCCATTGCATGCCCACGAACTCTTCTAATGGGTTGCAATAATGGAGAGAGAGTAATGAGAATTCATACATTACTACTATAATTAAGGATGATCTGAGGGTGATTTAGGAGGGGAATTCTAATGGTTTATTAGCTTGAGAGAGAGGAGAAGAGAGAGGAAAGGGTTGGGAGTCTAATGAATGATGTTTTATGGAAGTGTTAAGTGTGGGGAAGAAAGTGTGGGTGTGTATCAAATTGGGAGGTGGTCTCCATCGCAGTTGGAAAAAGTTGGCGTCCACCATTTTGGCCATAAGTCCCGACTTGTAGCTGTAAAAACTTATAAAAAAATACCAGCCAAAACTTCAGCTCACGCACTTCAACTTTCATGTTGAAAAGTTTTTTTGGATTGGAGTGAAAGTATTTTTAAAAAATCTTACAAAATCATGTTCCTGATTTTTCTTCCACTAATGCTTCCAAGAAGGGTCCCATTTGGTTGAATTATCATAAGGCTCCAAAGCCATGACATTATGAGCCTCACATGCCCTTTGGATGGCTCCAAATCCATTTCATGTCTTTTCTTTTCACATTGCACATTTTCCCTTCACCTTCCTCCATTGATCTTTACTCTTCACCCCCCCCCCCTTGGTAAGCCGGTCCATGAAATATTTCCATCTAGTGATTTCTTGGATTTCCCAAAAGGTTGTTCCCACCCTCTTCTTTATTTCAAACCTCCAAATGTACAAAAAATCAACAAAGTGTTAGACAAATATTTTTTTGTGATGTTCTCGGATCAGAGATGTAGGTGGATAAGAAGGTTATCATAGTAGATGATAACCTTAGTAGTATTTAATTGGCTAAAAACCCAGTGTATCACGCTCAAACCAAACATATAAAGATTCATTACCATTTCATTTGGGAGTAGGTTCTAATAGGTGATATTGACTTGGTTTATGTTAGGATAGAGGATCAAGCTACTGACATTTTCACCAAGGCCTTAGGACCTGAGAAGCTTTAATGCTTTAGGACTTTGCTTGAAGTTCATGAGCTCTTCTTGAGCTTAAGGGGGAGTGTTGACATTCTAAGCTCTACATGAGCTGACATCTACTATGTGCCTTGGTGATGTGGCACAATATTATTCACTGATGGGTTTGGTGACTGACATGAGGACTCTTAGTAGGTTCACACGTAGTCATCATGTATACATACGTTATGTACTTTTGTATTAGTCAGCCACCTTCGTAGGTTCCTCACCCCATGTGCCTGCGCCCTAGGTGCTGTCGTTGCCACCTCCAATGGCCGTCGCCACCCATGGACTCCTTTGCCGGTGCTACACTCGTGGATTGCTTGGCTAGCCCGTTGACCTCTATGCTCCCGCCCACCCTCCAGTGGCCCCCCCATCCCCCCTTTGCATGCCGTCCACCCCGCACCTCCCCTACTGCCTGCCCACCCTCTTATGGGCCGCCCACCTCCATTTGCCCAACTGTCCACCCTCCTATGGCCCCCTCACCCCCCCTTTGCCTACCACCCACTCCCACCATTGTACCTCCCCACCCCCATTTCAGCCACTTGCCTACCCCCAAAAACGCTTTGTCCCCCCTACCATCCCACCTCTTCCCATTTGTACCCCCCCCTATGCATCCCACCCCTACCCCTTTGTACCCCCATTTCAGCCACTTGCATGCCCCCAAAAACCCTTTGTCCCCCCCTACCATCCCACCCCTTCCCATTTGTACCCCCCCTATGCATCCCACCCCTACCCCTTTGTACCCCACATGCCCACCCATTTCACCCCCTGCACACCCATCCTCTCCCCCTAATGAGCCCTCATTTCCCCTGTTAAAACCCCCCTTTCCCCCACTCATACTCCTCCATACGCACACCCATTTTTTTCCTATGCCCCCGTTTTAAACACAAAACCCTTTTTTCCCACCCCCTGTCACGCCCATAGTTACTTTTTCCCATTTCTTCTCGGTACACCCTTGTGACCTTCGTTTTAGAGTCTTCCTACCCCCATTTTTCTTCGTCATTGTTTGCCCAAGACTTTGTCGTGGTGGACGTAGATGTGTTGATTCAGCTATATCGTTCATGTATGAGGACGCGCGTAGGGTCTCAGTCGTGCGGAGGTGGTGTTGCTCTTCACACATAGTATCAGGATCTCAGTACATATATTTTTTGCAATTTTAAATGGTTAAAGATACCAAAAACACTAAAGAATCTTTTAAAAATACATAAAAAGTAAAATAAAATAAAAATAGAAAATTCTTAAAAAAATTTAAGATTTCATTGACCTTTTTTCTCACACATCTCAACTATAAATTGTAAATAAAAAACCAAAAAAATAATAAAAATATGAAAAATCTTTTTAAAATCCATAAAAATTCAAAAAAAGCTAAAAAATCTCCTAAAATTTTGAAAAAAATCTAAAAATTTTCCATGACTTATGTTTAACTTTTAGATGGTTTATTTGTCAACCATACAATCAAAAAATCAAATAAAAAGTAGAAAAAATATTTCTAAAAAACCAAAATAAAAATGAAAATAAAAAATATTATATGTAATATTTTGGTATTTTTTTCTCATGATGTGAATTTTTAACTTAGTGGGATTATCTTTTGGATTGCTTGGAGAGGCTAATCAATGAACGGGATACGTAGGAAAGAGGGAGACACAGTTGATTACTCATTTGATGTTGAGAGGTTTCAGTCTAGTCCTTGTTCCATTGTGACGCAAGTGGTGTAGTTTTTGGTATTCTTTTGCTTTGTTGGTCATGTTGATGTGGTTTGGGATATGGTATGTATACTTCTTTTAATTTTCTTGCTTAATATGGGAATTAAGGTGTATGTTTGTTGCATTTCACAAAGCTATTGGTCGCATGTGTGGGTAGGTTGTCATGCCGAATATTTTCTAGGATGTGGTTTGCTTGGGATGGTCTTCTATATTGTGGATGAACGGATCCTTTGTCAAGATCTTATTGGTTCTTTGTTCCACTATTTTGCAGGCCTCCTTTGTGTCTGTTTGTGGTGTGTATTTTGTGTTTTCTATCTAAATGGCACCCCGAACTCCTCCTCATGTACAATATGTTTCGTTGGTGAGTCGAGATTATTCTCTCAGCCACCTGACAACATCGAACCTTATTACTAAGGCCATACTCTCTCATTTCCACTTATCCCTGATGATCCCACCCTATGTGATGAGTTTTTAACCTCATATAGTAAGCAGTTTGGCTCTACTTAAGGTACCACTATTCTAATGACACCTTGAGGATTAAGGAAGGCTTTGTCTCTTCCCTATTGTGGGGAATCTTTTCCAGCAGCCCACCAGCTCTTCTCCAATGCTGATATTCTAAAGTTCTTATAGAGACAAACTAACAAATTACTAGATGTCAAATGGGTGATCACTACATCTAGGGTCTGTGTCTCCATGATTTTTTATCATTTTTGGAAACAGCTATGTCAGTTCCTTCAGGACAGGTTTATACCTTCCAAGACTCCGTCCTTTTACATGTTTAAGGAAGTATTTAGTGCTTCCAGAATGGTGCTCAATGGTAAGACCATTGACTGGAGTTCCTATCTCCTGGCTAAAATGGATCAACATTTCATTAGGGTGACTAGAGGTAATGTGACTAATGTCACGTATGGCTCTTATTTTTATGTTTTCCTGACATACTCTGCCCCTGCCAAAGAAATTCCACCACCTCCTAAAAATCCTCCAATAGTTTCCCCTCCTCTTAAGGATTCTAAATTCATCCCTAAAGATCACAACTCTCCTCCTCTTGTGGTCGTTCAAAGAAAGTGCTTAAAGCGAGTAGCAGAAATAGTTCTTGCTTCAGTTCCTCTAGTGTAGGATCCCTGCTACATCCAGTAGTACCCTTCCTCCGTACCTCACAGCTCCAAATTTATTCACGGCACACAGAGATGTTGGTTTGGACATACCAATTCCTTCTCTACATCACCTAGTTTCAAGAGACACTATTCCGTTCCTCTGTTAGGATATTTAGAGTTCTATAGAGATATCAATTATAGCTTGTGTTCAGTAGCTGTACTCTTCTTTTCATGAGGAGATGCAGTACTCCATGGAGGAGTTACATAAGGTTACCACTGAGCTTGCCTCAACTAAGGAAACTCTTTCCAATCTTTTCAAATAGATGGAGTTCTAGACTAAGTTGATAGAAGCCCAGAAATTAGAAATCTCCTCTTTGCAAACTTAGTTGATTGAAGCAAAAGCTCAAGTAGCAACTACCAATGAGCCTAAGAACCATCTTTTTCAGGAGACCCAAGAGCTTAAAGCTCAAATTGCTGCCCAAACAAGGGAGTTACAATCAATCAATTGTATAATTGAGAATCAAAATACCAAGATTGAGGAGTTAAAAGAATAGTTGGCTCAGCTATGCTCCATTCCTTCAAGTCCCAATGTACCCTCAATACCATATTTATCAGAGCTACTAGGACTTGGCTATTCTTTAACGTCAAGCTACTTTATATCCTTTGTTCCAAGCTAAAGTGGAAAGACTTCAGTCTAGAATGCATCTTTTATGGTCTTATTTTGTTCAATTTCTAGAATACATTCTTCTAGACGATTCCTTCTTTGTGCGCTATCAGCAATAGAAGATAGGTTTTTACATGAAGCTGTCTACTATGGAAGGAGTGGTGTTTGGTCTTCAGATTTTTTAGTCAAATTTGCAAGAATGGTTTTTCTAGATTTAATCATACCAAACACTATGTTGATATCTTATATATATCTTAGAGGTGATCTCCTGGTTCCTAATGATGAGGATATATCTTGGTATGTGGGGGATGTCATATTGTAAGATGTTCTTTATGTCAGACACTTGGAGTTGCAGGTGGATGAACTTTCAAGCCTATTCTTCTAAAGTGGATGCATGTCGTCCTGAGGTGTCTTGGAATTCCATGATTGAGTCTATGGTACTGAATCAGAGGCAATTGAAAGATCCTGCATGATTACAAGCTGCTAACCAACTAAGGGAGGACCTTTTATCCCATATTTCTAATCAATTCCCTTTTGATACCTCCTTCTATGAAGCTTATAATCGTTGTTCTATTCTAGGTCCATTAGTGCCTTCCCTTACTTATTATCAATAGATGGCCCACAAATTAGATTCTTATCTATCCATACTTAAAATGACTTCTCATGTTATTTCCCCTCTTCTTTTCCAACCACAAGGTGCTCCTCTACACTCTCTCTCTCACTGTGTGAACCACAACATCGCGTGTCTTGACCCTCGTGCATTTCACTTTGGTTTCGATCTGCAGATACAAAGATGAAGAGGGTAGAGCTAGACTGATTCATTGAAAAGACCTCAAATTAAGTGGTCTGTAATTCCAGGGGCTTGGCAGACTCCTATCCAAGCTTAATAGAATTATTTGCAATTTTCTTAGATTAACTGCTCACTTTGATTGGTACCTAGTGTACATGCATCAACACTCTCATAATGATTAGAAGCATGTCCAAGAGTTGTGCTTGAATGCCAATGTGGATATTGATCCTTGTCAATTAGATATCTTGTACTTTTGTGCCCTTTTGTCTTCCGAGTAGATATCTTATCCTTGTGGAGAGGATGTGCTATTTGCAATTCTTTCAAAATCCTACCAAGATATTTGTTAATGAGTCTCTTTTTATGGATAGGTTCCGAAATCATTAGGCCTTTAATAAAAGGGAATATCTTCATTGATGATTTATTTATGGATATGCTTGGAAGATTGAGATTTAATGAAATCTCTCTTTTTCATTCTCCCTTGTTAGGGTGTCATTCAGAATTTTATGTGTTCTGTGAATGAGTGTGTGGGTGTGTTTGATTTGTGTAAATATGGAGTTGTGGTTCAAGAAAGTGAAAAGGATTTGAAGATGTTGATCTATGGATTTGGCTAAAGTTTTGAAGACTTACCACGTAGTGGAAGAACCTCTTATATCCTTTACTAGTTTTTCTGGTTTTATTTTGAAAACAAAGGATTGGTTTATCCTTTAAGGTGTTTTCCTTTCGTCAATATGTTTGATAGATCCAGGTTGTTTCAGAGAGTGATGGGGTTGAGGTTTGTTTGTGGATGCTACTTCATCAAAGTTTGAGAAAGTAATGTCAAGCTAGTTTTTGGGCTTAGTATTCTCTCTTGTTTCAAGGTCGCAAGGACGCTCCCTGATTAAGTGTGGGGATATATTGAGGGCTGAATTGACTTATTTTTTGGACTGATTTTTTTTGTTTTTGTGAGCTGAATGGTTGATTTTGAGGCTTTATTGATTGATTTTGGATGAGTTGAAAGTCTATTGGAATCTATTGGAATGGGTTGAGTATGTTTGAGAAGCTCATGATAGTTTTTGGTTGAGATATGATGTTTTGATAGGTTCTGTAATGCGTATGTTTGGTTCTGGTAAGGTCTGTTTTATCTCTATTTTGATCTATTTTATTTCTATTTGTGAGATTGGGATTATGAATAAGTCTTTTAATGAATGATTGAGAGTGTTTTGAATGGTTTGAAGTGGTTTTGATTTGAGCTATATGGTTTTTATGCCTTCTATTGACCCTCAAGCAACCTTTTTCACTGATTGCTCAACAATACATGTAAACTGCAACCTGTTTACAAATAAACCTTATGTTTTCTTCCTGCAAACACCTCAAAAATTACAGATTTGCAATCTATAACCTGTGCACCCACTTTCGATCAATACAGCCGAAATCACAGTGTACCTTGAAACTGTTGTCTGCAACCTTGTAGCTCTAAAACAGGGCCTAAAACAGCCTCAGATGCCCAAAATAACTGCAGGCAAGCCTTAAAGGGCTTTCTGCAAAATATATAGTGATCTACTCACACACCAAATCTCACAGCGATCTGAGATTTTCGCTCGACCCTGCTTCCGGTGCCTCTACAGGCACTATCCAAGAGAGAGAGTGGAAGGATGGGAGAGCTACTTACCCATGGCTTGCTTGCTCGAACCTTGCTTCTTCTCCTTCACTTCAGCCTTCGAAATCAGCCCCTCTTAGTGGCGCGGCTCTGATACCATGTCAAGAATCACGTGGTGGGGGGACTTGCTTGAGCTGCAGCGCCAAACACACACAGAATGCACAAGGAGAAGCTCACTCAAGAGACAAGAAGAGAGATGGAGGAAAAAACGTTTTCTTGCTGATTTCTTCTTCTTCTTTCACACACTTTACAATGTACACAAAGTATAGATAAGATACAACATAAAGAAAAGGCCTACTAAGTCAAACAATGCATAACTGACTACACTAGTTGACTGGCGCTATAACTATGCCAGCTGTAAATAGGTGTAACAACCTAAATATAATGAGTCATTGGCCATGTGAGAGTCATAATGACCACCAACGTGCTAAGTGTAGACGTGTGGACCCATCTAACCAAGCGGTCCATCATTAATGTCCGCATGTGTTGAGCTTGTCATCTCAACAGTTAGGGCAAGACGGGTTACTATGTAGATACATATGCGAGCATGAGATGCACAATATGCTCATAGAGGTGCATAGCGGGATTGTTGGAGGATACTTTATCAGAGACAGGACAACTCGCAAGGTGCTACAGTCTCAACTGTGGTGGCCCACGTTTTTTCGCGATGCAATGCGATTCGTTAAGCATTGTGACGAGTGTCACAGCAGACAAAGGTACCGATTCACAATGATAAAATGGAGTTAACCCCAATCATTGCATGCCAACCCTTCAAAAAGTGGAGAATTGACTTGGTAGGACCCATTAGTCTTATGGCACAATATTCGCAGGCCAAATATATCATTATGGCCATGGACTACCTAACAAAATGGGCAAAAGCAAGAGCGACACACAAAAATGACACTAGAAGGACTACCAAGTTCTTATGGGAATAGGTGATCTCATGGTTTGGCTGTTCCATCGAATTAGTCAGTGACCATACTACCCTCAGGCAAACGGACAGGCAGAATCCACAAATAAGATCCTTGTAAATGTCCTGACCAAAGTAGTCTCTGCTTCGCGCAACGACTGGGATAACAAGCTAATGGCAGTCTTGTGGGCTTATTGTATAACTTATAAAACGGTTGTCGGCCAGACCCCCTTTCGGTTAACCTATGGGACTCAAGCAATTCTACCAATAGAGTTCTTCATCCCTAGCCTAATAATAGCACTTCAAAAATGGTGGGAATGAAAGGAGGCATGGATGTAACGCCTAGTATAGCTTGAATGCCTCTCGGAAACATGCCTTGTGGCCATTCATGCACTCATATGCGAGAAGGCATGACGCAAGAGTTGGTTTGACAAGCATGTCAAATAGCGCGACTTTGAACATGGTGACTTAGTGCTCCTATACTCAGTCAAAGGACACAAGCAAAAAATCAAGTTTAGAGGTCTTGGGCCTTTCAAGGTTCGTGCAATCATCCGAACCGGAAACATTGAGCTCGAGAATCTAGATGGCGAAGCCATCGGCTTCTTTAATGGCAGTCGCATTAAGAAGTACTACCCTCTCACGCATCCATTGCATGAGCCACCAATGTTGGAAGCCCCTGTCACGATACGAGTCGCCACAATTATGGAAGTTGGTGATGAGGACGAGGAAGCTGTGGAACCCGCATACCTCCACATCACAGTCATTGCCAAGCAAACATGCTCTTTTAATGCCTTGATCAACGAGGGAGCAGACTTCAATGTCTTAACTCACGATCGTTGGACCCAACTTGGTAAACCACCACTACAGTGCCCAGTAATGCCCAATTAAACCCATATGGGGGCCGCTCATATGCACTCCTCGGACCGTTGTTGCTATCAAGTTTGAGACTGTACCAATGATCTTTTACATGTTGCCAAATACTAACACAAGGAACTTTCAATCGTTCCCCACATAGGCAATTTGGTGAAATATAGGAAATTCTCCAATATTTCCTATGTAGACAAGTACGTATTCCCCATCTATAACTAGGAAATTGCATTCCCTACATCTTATAATAGGGAATATAGAGCATTCCCTACATTCCTTTGAAAGTCCCTACGTTCCCTACATCTTATAATAGGGAATACAGAGCATTCCCCACATTCCTTTGAAAATCCCTACATAAGGAATTATAAGGATGTGATTCCCTACTTTTATGTAATAGGGAATTAAAGGTACAATGAGGATAAGATAAAGATGATGTTTATTACAATTCTCTATTTCTCAATTCAAGTTGATAATGATGGTTTTGAGAAGGTAAGGACAAAGGTATCACAAGAAACTCTAAACCACTTACTATATAGAAAGTTCACATTATAACTAGGAAGATTACTAACCAAACTAGGAAGAATGTAGAATTTTCTAGTTATAACTAGATAATTTTGCCATCACTAGTCTCTTCTAACTAGTAACATCCTTTTCCTAGATAGTATCTAGAAAATTGAAGCCCTATCTAGTAACATTATCTAGCAAGTTATTGTATAACTAGTAATAATATCAACCTAATTAGAAAATTTTACTTTTTACTAGTCATAACTAGCAAGTACTATCCTCTAACTAGGGAATTATAGATATTCTATCAAGTTAACTTGGAACTCATGATTTTTCTAGGTATAATTAGTAAATAAATATTCATTGATTAGACATTTACATTTGTATAATACTTCTTACTCACGGCTAAGCTTTTCACATTGACACAAAAGCAAGACCACAATTGTTGAAAGGTAATCGCAATAACAAAAAAGAAAATTAAAAGAAAGATGTTTAGTACACATGAATAACACAAACTGTGTGGCCCCAACAACAGAGTCATTGCATTTAGCAACAATAACACTTACAATGTTGAGCAAAGTACATGGCCACATTGACCAAGCATATATCATGGCCATGACATCCATCTTATTGCAAAGCTCATGATTATATTAGTGAGAAAAAAGCATATTGCACCAATGGATTAAATAGAAACTCCACATACTAACATCATATTCCCTACTGTCCAAATGAGCAACAAGAGCAAACATTCAAAGTGCATGGCAAGAAAACCACACAATCATATATACCCCATCATGAAAATTAGATAGCCATATTAAAAAGGAAAGCACATTACCAAGTGCATGACCATATTGGTCATGGAAGTGCACATGGAAAAAAAGAACCACCAAGGCAAAGCACATAGCCATATTGAGAAAAAGCTAAATTGCATTGCCCAAAACATGTGGCTATAGAAAATAAAGCAAACTACATTGCTAGTTGTATGATGAAATATTATCACCTTTCAAACTAGCATTAAACTTATAAACTTCATGTCTTAACACAAAAATATAAGTACCAAGGATTCTAGTGATTGCCAACTATTGTAGCTAGCTCTATGTGGAAGCTTGCAACATGATAGATGGGAAGCTACTTTAAGGTTCACTATGAGGTGACTTGAATAACAAGAAGGCTACACCTAAATAGCCTTACAAGGGTGGAAGTATATTACCTTTACAAAGAACTAGTGCTCCAAAACAAAGAAATCCTCATTGGAGATTCTGATTTTATTAGGGTATGAAGTTGAGAAATTCCATAGAAAAGTATCGATGGGAGCATATCAAATTCTCACCAATCTCAAAGGTAGGTGAAAATTCTCACCAATCTCAAAGGTAGGTGAAATAATTCAAACAATGTAGAAACTCTTGCAAATTCTCAATGGAACATTGAAAGTGCATCATAATAAAAGGAAAACACAAGTGGAAAAGAAGAACAAATTAAGATTGTAAAATTTTTGAATTTATCTTTTGAGAAAAAATAAGAGTGCTAAAAGAAATACATGCTTTTTGTGCTAAGAACACAAGGCCAATATTAAAATAGAGTACTATAAAAAGCAAGGAGGGGAGGAAAGCATGTTGGGCTATTCTCTCCTACACATCTTAAACCTTCCATGTTGGGTAAAAAACCATAGGTTTGAATCTCTACAAGAGAGGCTGAACCCCTAGAGGATCTTAATGTACTCTCCGTGAGGATTTCAATCATGCTATGCATTTGGCAATTCAAAAATTATGATGTGTGCAATCTTGTGTAGCAACTTCTCCTATAGGCACCTATTTAGCTAGTATCATCTTGTGGTCATAACAAACATCAAGTGCAACATCCATGACAAGTCTATTTATGCTATCCTCTAATCCCTCCTAACTTGCTCAAGCCCTTATTCCTATAAGTCAAGCCTTAGAGGTAATTCAAAGCTCCCAAAAATCTTGGAACAACTCAAGAAAATTCATGAGCACTATCATATCCCTTCTCTACCCTTAGAGAAAATAGACACATGAATTTTTAGCAAGACCATTCATATATACTTGTGAAGATCATATCCCAATGACTATATTTATGACCCCAAAAAACATTATTACGAATATTTTAAAATTACTCTATGAAATTATCATTTTGTCTAATTATAAAAAATATTTTGAAATTATTCTCTAAAATTATTGTTTTTCATGGAACAATCTGACAAATTTTTTATCATTGTAGTTCAAGCCATTGGCATTTCCATCCCAATATGCCTTAGCATCCTATAAGATGCCAAAATACTCACTAATGGGTTGGGATCCCATGATCTTTTAGGAGATAGGTGTTTTTGATTACATGAGTGCTTGAGAAGGCAAAAGGCCAAGTGACCCTATTATATAGGATACCTTTAATGCTGAGGGAAGCTTATCATGGCTCTAAGTTAATAAGTTCCCTACTGTGTGTTGTTGATAGAAGTAGTGTAATCACATACAACCCAATCTTATGGGGTTGGAAGCTCATATCCTAGGCTAGACAATTTTTTTCTCTGTAGGGAGTTGGATTTTATACTACTTCATGGAATGGTGTTTTTATATATTATCTTTTGTGCAATAGAATGTTGTTTTCCAAAGTGTTTGTCATGTGCTAGATGTTGTGTTAATGGACCCTATGTAACATGATAATAAAAGGAAGCTGCTTTTTTATGTTGTAATAGTATGGTACCTTTGCTAATTAGATAAGTAAAATAAATCCCATCAAGGAACGTGAGAATATCTCAATCCTGATGACCAATCATCTATGGCTAGATGGACCTAATAATTTGGGTAGCTTTTCTAAACATTAGATGGAGTTATTAATACATGATCCTCCAAATTCAGTAGGATATATATGAGGCTCAACTTCATTTTTGGGGGGCTAATGTGAGATGATGCCTTATCGGCAAGAGGATCAACATTTTATTATCTTCCACTTCTCACTCTCTTTGAACCAAGTGCCAAGGTCATTCACCTTCTTATGTGCAACCAGATGGTGCGAAGCTGTAGAGCAAGAAGGATGCAGTTCCTGCTGTATATGTTGATTGCCTCCAGATATGTTCTTACAATAATATTAACTAGTGGAGCAAGTGGCCTCTCATACTTTGGAATAAGAGGAAGAAGATCCTTGAGATGCTCTAGCTTTTTTATCCTAATGGGATTGAGTTGTTGGTCGATATCAAATTCTCCCTCTTCTTGGATACATGCTTCAAATGCAAAGAAGATGGGTGCTTTGCAAAGGAATGCCCAAAAAGGAATTGAACTAAGAAGAAGCCAAGGAGAAAATACTTGATATAAGGAAGAACTTCAAAAGAAGCAAAAAGGAATGGGTGATTTCAAGATTTCTAGCATCAGACCTTAATTACTGAGCATATGATGGAGAAATTTATTCCAATCCTCCATCTGTAGTCTGCTTGAAGACGATTGATTTTTTTTTGCTTAGAGGAATGGCCTGTTATTCAGGATGAATGAAAGATGCAGGCAAAATTAATGCATACTCAAAGTGATGGAGTGTGTCAAGGAGACATTGATCTTCACAAGTAGGTTGGAACCTACTTATGGCAGAGAACTCTTTAATCTACATTTAGGACTTGGGTTTTGTGTATGATTTTATCTGAGCAGGTACTATCTCCCAGTTACGTGTTTTATTACTCAATATCAGATTCTCTAAGAATCTTCAAAAGCAGGGATATATTTAAACCTTAAGTCAGTATATAGAGGGGACATGACAATCAGCAGGCTACCTATTAGAGCTAGGATCTCCAAGATTGTTAAGGTACCCTCGTGGTGTGTATCATGTAGGAATAACAAGGAATGTACCAAGCACTTGTTGAGGGATTGCCCTTAGTCCCAAGTAGTTTGGAATGAACATAGAGTGCCAATGACATGGTAAGAGTGCACATGGAAGTTTGTCTTATAAAGAAATAAAAATGGGACTCATAGATTGAAACATGGTTATATAAAATGCATTGCTACCTATACCCATAGTCCATCTAGTTGTTCTTCATATTCTATAGCACACACAATTTACTTGCAATATTTTGCAAGTAGCAACCAAACATGTGACAATAGATATATGTTTCAAGGATAGAATCCATCATGTATATGCAAACACCTAAGTGCTCGTACCCTAATAAGAGATTGGGAACCTACATGTAGAACTAGAGGAGCTTATTGACTAACGAATTGTAATGTTCAATGCCTTGTGAAATGGCTTGATGAGATCCTTTCAAGGCTGTGAGACTCCTCCAAACTTCCTAAAAAAGTATCTATTTATGTAGCCAACTTTAAGGGAGGAGGTCTAGATAAAGTTTCTTGAGAAATTTAATTGGTTTTGTCTTTGTTATACCATAATTGGTTTGTCTCTACCCTTAAAAAGGCTTCGACTTTGGCAAGAACAAGTTATCTTACCATTAACTTTAGATGGCTCCAATATATTGAAGAAATTGTGTGAGTGTCCAAAAACCATGGTAGAGTTGGGTTCTCAAGACAACTCTTTCTTGCAAGTTTTGGATTCTCTTCTCTCTTGCATTCTCATACTTGTTCCAAGTGAAGAAAGTACCATTCCTAACTCCAAATGTAGTTATCCACCCTTTCAAAAGACTCACGAGGATAACAATTGTGATTGTAACGATGATTATGACATTTGGGATGTCCTTTACCTCCGTAATAGTGCGATCATAAAGCTCAGGATTGGCCTTACGATGGATTGGCATCGAGGAGGAGGAGGAACAACAGAGCCGCCTATGCCGCCGTGGTTCTAGCCATGATACTGTTGAGGTTAATAATGAGAATGTTGCCCAAATAGCTAAGTTGCCCAGATAGCTAAGCACAGCCAAAGCATCTTCGACAACTTCGAAGAACTTGCGTGCAATATAGGAATACAGGGGCCTGATATTTATGCGCGCGATGGTGGGAAGACACAGATTGTGGATCGACACAAGCTCCCGACTTTTAGCACAGTAGGGTTTAATGTGGGAGGGGACAACTGGAGCGGGTTGATTCCAAGGATGGGAACCAGCGATTACAGTGAGCATAGATCTTGTTTATGTCCATCAATTCTGTTCATGGGTTGATTCCAAGGATGGGAACCAGCGATTACAGTGAAGCGAATACATTGGCAAGAATTGAATATCATTTCAATGTACTTAACCCCGACAGCCCTGTCTCAAATGAAGGTTATTGCTCTCATTCACAAGGTGAGTGCTTGCAATCTGTCTCTTTGTGAATGGTTTCATTGTGTAAAAGAACCTTTGGAGGGGGTGATAGTGATGCAGACTACCGTACATGACAAATATACTTTTTTTTTAAAATCCATCTTCTTCCTTGTATTTGTATGACATGTTAAATTATTTCAAGAGAATGTTGGGGCTATCAAAGAGATAGAAGTAGTTAGATTGTTGTTTTGAAAAGGGTCTCCATCTTGTACTTACCCAACTATTGAGAAGTAGAAGTTGCAGATGTGAAAGGAAAATGTATTCAAAGTGTAGAGATGGGCTAGAATGATTGAGAGAGGGGATACGTTTAGATATTTCATCCTGTCTCATGGAGAAGATGTATTGGTATATGACTGACAAAAGCTTTAAATTGGTCCTATCTTTCAGTAATTACAAGTGAGAGTTGGAGATGACATGTTTGCCATGATTGGGATATTCCATTTCATCTCGGAGCTTGAGTATCTCAATCTATAGTTGCAAGGATAAATATATGTGCTTATAGTTTGTCTACTAGGTTGAGCTCTCTTGATCCATGGCATGGAGTTGCTATGATTTACAGTGATAAAACTGAGGACTACTAGTGTTGTTGCTACTAATTAAAAAAATGGTTATTGGTTATAGAGGTGACATTGGTTATCAAGGATGTTGTGAGGTTTTCTCATCTAACGTTCACTATGTGTACTGATATTTCAAGGACTAGGATGGTGTGAGGTTTTCTCATCTAACATTCACTAAGTGTACTGATATTTGCTGCATATGCAGGTTTCTGTTTCAATAAGCAAAGTATCATCATCAAAGGATGTTTCAAAGAAGAGTAAAGGCTCCAAGGAGGAACCAGAAAAAAAAGAGAGAAAGGTGTATAGTTTACCAGGGTAGAAGCATGATGCTCAAAGCTTGCTCAAATATTACAACTTTGTATGAGGTTAAACTGATTCATGGGGACATTGTGGAGTCTGGGTTGGACACTGATGTGTGTGTTACCAACACTCTAATTGACTTGTACGCAAAATGTCACAATCTTGAAGATGTAGCATCTCTGTTTCATAAGCTACAGAAGCGTGATATTGTAGCTTGGAATGCCTTTATTGCTGGCCATGCTCAACAGGAGAATGGCCATAAAGTTGTCGTACTACTTCAATGCTAGAAGAAAATGTGGAACCAAATAGGATCACATTTATAAGTACTTTGAAAGCTCTCTGCACTGTTAAGTCACTTTTCCAGGGCAGGGTGTGCAGAGCATGGTCTTGGCCAGAGGGCTGTTGAACTTTTGCAGGAGATGCAACATGGAGGAGTTGAACCTGATGAAATCACGTACAACTGCCTTTTGACAGCCAACACAGAATCCTTGCTACAAGGTCAGATAATTCATGGTCACATAGTTGAACGTGGGTTTGAATCTAGTGTAATGATTTGCAACAGCCTTATTGACATGTATGCCACATCAAAAAGCCTAGAGAAAGCAGGCAGGATATTTAGCTGCATATCAAGTGTGGTGACTTGGAATGTCATGATGGAAGGATATGCTATGCATGGATGTGGTGAGGAGACTTTCAACCTGTATCAACAAATGCTACATGATGGTTTACTGCCAGATGAGGCCACATTCCTTTCAGCCTTGAAGGCTTGCTTTGCTGTAGCGTTTCGTCAGCGAGGCAAGCTGCTTCATATTCAAATAGTGGAGAATGGTTATGCTTCTAACAAATGCATTGCGAACAATCAAACTGACTGAGTTGAAGGAGCGTGCTTTTGTGTTACGGAATGCAGAGGGAAGGAGAAATTAGCTGGCTATTTTTGAAAAAGCAGGAGAGAACGGGGTGTGGTATGCTGAAAAAAGACACCAGAAGAAAAGCCGCAGTGTATCTGACACGAGGGGAAGGATGAACGTCAACGAGTAAGAATGCAGAGTTCGGATGCTCTATGTTCCAGGACTACATGGCTGGGGTTGCGATGTATGGAGATAAAGCCAAGCCACAAACCATGGCAGCTCTTCTACTGGTAGTAAGCATGTACTTTATCAGGAGAAATCTTCAGGCTCCAAATGGCCTGCTTCTAGTGTAGGAAGCCATTCTTTTTGGACAAGAAAATCATCTCAAAGATCTCATTCAGTCGGCCAAGTGCTTGAAAACATCAAGGTCAATGATGCGGAGGTTCGGCATTTAGATGACGAACAGTGTTCTTCTTCTGCAGTTAAAGAAGACATTTTCAATTCTGTGGCAGAAGAGTTGTCAGGTGCACTGGTGATCGGATCTGTTATAGTACCACTTACAGATACCTGGGCAACTGAGTCTAGTTTAGATCATATCGAGAATAAATGTGGACTAGAAAGTAGAAACATATTCAGAAAGAGTACAATATGTGTTATCGAAAAGGTAAAAGATGTTTCGATAGGAGATAACAAATATGGCCTGGACATGGCAACAAGTGATGCCTCATCTGGAGCAGGAGATGGTGTGTGTATTCAGCCAGAAATCAGAGGGGAAAGCATTGAAGAAACTGGTGGCAGTCATCAGCTTACATTGACAGAAAAGCATGATTTAATCAAAGAAATGCTTCCATTGGGTGCAAGGGCATGTAATAGTGATGCTGCTTGTATCGAGACTGATAGGACCCGCAGAAAGGACAGAAAATTTGGGCTCCCAACCTACAGAAGAGGAATTAATTGAAGCCATTGCTGCTGGCTGAAGGAGAAAAGAAGGATTGCCTGTGTTTAATATGGTTCTATAGGCTGGTCTGTGGGTGCCGTACTGGGCTATGCACAAGCAGTCCCAGATAAGCGTGTCATTGCATGCATTGGAGATGGTAGTTTCCAGGTCACAGCCCAGGATGTGTCAACTATGATCAGATGCGGATAGAACAATATCATATTTCTTATCAACAATGGTGGATACACTATTGAAGTGCAGATTCATGATGGGCCATACAATATAATAAAGAATTGGAATTACACTGGAGTAGTAGATGCCTTTGATAATGGGGAAGGATATTGTTGGACTGTGAAGGTGAGGACAGAAGTGGAATGAATATACAGAGTGTGAGAGAACCTGTTATTGAGAAGGAAGACCATACAACTTGATACAATATGGTTCCATGAGCAAATAATTTAAATATCATTTCATTATTTGTCTTGTTGTGGATAGGACTACAGGGTTTGAAGCATACAACCAGCAGAGTAGATCTATGTTGTGGAGCTTTGGGAGATTGCAATGCTTTTAGGATCAAGGGAAGGAAGTTTACTAAAAATGGTAGGTCTTCTCTTGTTGCTTTGAGAATTTCCTATATTTCACCAAATTGCCTATGTGGGGAGGCATGAGTAGGTCGGAGCTGACATAGAAATCATTATCTAAGTTGGCAAGTCTGCATTCTCATGAGTAGGTCGGAGCTGTGCTTCTTTGCGAAGCAGTTGGCTGTAAATTCTTGGGGAGCTTTCTCGACGGCATGGCACTCTGCAGGTGAGCCAGCATCAGGATCAAATTCCCATGTCTATCATCCGACATGATCATTGAGCGTGTGAAGCCAAGGGCCGGAGCCATCGGCGATCCTCAAGTGCCACATCGAGAAGGCTGAATTAATGCCTGATTAGCACAGGCATTCAAGGGTGCGCAGGGAGACACCATGGTTGACGACCTGGAAGAACCCTCAGTCGTGGCAGGCGGTGTGGATCTGGGAGAGCACAAAGGCCTGCACAAAGGCCTTGTGCCGTGTCTAGTCCTCACCAGTGTCGTTGCCGGCATTGCCTTTTGTCTGTTGGCACAGCAAGGGCGAGAGGTCGATGGTAGGGACCTCGTGCAGGACGATTGAGGCATCACTGCAAGGGCGATAGGCAGGGGGCAGTATGAAGGGAGCAGGGATGTGATCGGCTTGATGAAGATGATGATTTGCTTCCAAGTTTTTTCCCTGTCTTTGATGGAAGGAGCCATGCTCTGTCAATGGCAGGGATTTTATAGAAGGACCCCAGTAATTCAGAATGTTCACTGAGGTTGAGTTCGTCCGCCTGAGAAGAGACGGAAGTTTCTGGGCAAGCGGCCAAGGTCTTGCTTGCTGATGACATCCTGGAGCTTGCTACTAGTGTTGTCTTCGCGCTCAAAAGTGGAATAGAGGATGAAGAGATGGAAACCCAGCCCAGTGTGCTCTCTCTCGCCCGGCCCCCTCCTGCCTTCCTAGCTTCGTGTCTTCTGGTTCGCTGCTACGGCTTCCCCTCTCAGGCTCCTACAGACCCTACTTATCTTTAATTAATCGATTTTTATCCTAAATTCAAAAATAAAGCTGCCCTGCAGTGGAAGATTACACCAGAAAAATTGGTGCTGCATAACATGAGTCTTGGTGGCATCCATTACTCTGTTTATATGAAGCGCTAACGGAGGAGCAGGACGGGAAGCTTTTAGGTCTTGGTGTCCTTCCTGGTCGCACAATCTCCGCTGCGAATCCTCGGCTCCCTGTCAAATAGAAGACCAGAGGTAGTCATTATGTTAGAAAACAGCAGTGGTATCTGATGATGACCTGTAGATTTAGCTTTGGCTTCCACTGTAAAGTGATTGTTTAGCTGCCTTTCTAGATGTCAGCTATCAGGCATGGTTGCTGCCTTTATGGATTTCAGTTATCAGGCATGGTTGAACTACAGTTCACTGCACCCAAGTTCAGTTGCAACCTGGATTATCTTAAACCCACTTTCAACTTGGATTATCTTAAACCCACTTTGAGGTGTGGGAAAAGAAAAGGAACAATGCAAGAAAACCAGGAGGATGCACCGGAAGGCAAAGGGCAATTCTGAGTGATCTGGGACCTTGGCTGTGAGGTCCTCAAACTGCATGGGGCCACAGCACTTCCTCTTCATCCTCATCTTTTTCTTCTGAGAGACTTCACTCAGTCCAAGGAGGCGTCAGATCCGGAGGGGGATCCTTGAGTAATCAAGGTTGAAACTAGGTGATGTTGCCACTGAGGCAGCAGCTGCAATCTTTTTCCTGTATCGCTCCGACCGTGACAAGCAGAGGGGGATTGATTCTATCGGAGGGGGGCCCTTGTTCTTCCCTATTGGTGACAAGCTACTGGCTGCAATTATTTTTCTATTGTGCTCAGACCGCAACAAGCAAATTGGGGCGCTATATATAGATAGACTATATATATATAGACAGACTATATATAGCTAACAGATCTCAGGTAAAAAGCCAGTGAATAACTTCAAAGTTTGAATACAAACTACTCGTCTTGAAATTTAGTCATTCTATAATTTTACGTTTGTTTTGGAGGTGTGCATCTTATGACCCAGCCTTGCAGATACGATCCAAAGCAAGAATGTGCCCCAACAAGAATATTTGCTGTTGTCATTTTCTTGTTCCTGGGATCTGTGAAGGGGTTCAGTACTAAGCCCCAGCCTTGCAGATACGATCCAAAGCAAGAATGTGCCCCAGCTCTCTTTACAGCGATTTTCACTACAGTTGCATTTATATTGGGAGCTTTGACGTCCATAGTGTTGGGATTTTTAGGCATGATGATCGCAACATATGCGAATGCTCGCACAACTTTGGAAGCCAGAAAAGGGATAGGCAAAGTATTCAAAATTGCCTTCCAATCAGGTTCGGTGATGGGTTTCTTACTTGCTGCTAATGGCCTCATAGTTTTATACATCACTATAAAACTGTTTCAGCTTTATTACAAGGATGATTTGGAGGGCCTTTTTGAGGCCATCACTAGCTATGGGCTTGGATGCTCATCCGTGGCTCTATTTGAAAGGGTTGGAGGTGAAATCTATACCAAAACTGTGGATGTTGGAGCAGATCTTCTGGGACGATCCGCAAAATCCAGTGATCATTGCTGACAATGTGGGTGATAATGTGGGAGATATTGCTGGAATGGGTTCAGATTTGTTTGGCTCCTTTGCTGAAGCTTCTTATGCAGCTCTTGTTGTGGCTTCCATGTCATCATTTGGCACAAATCATGACTTCACTGCTATGTGCTTCCCTCTACTCATTAGCTCTATGGGCATTGTGGTGTGCCTCATCACAACCTTGTTCGCAACTGATGTGTTCGAGATCTCAAATCTAAGGGATATTGAATCTACACTGAAGAGACAATTGCTGATATCCACCACCTTAATGACATTCGGTGCAGCTTTTGTTTGTTGGCTGGCACTACCATCCACGTTTTACATATATGATCCTAACGGTGGTGCAAATATGGTTCAAAACTGGAAACTATTTTTTTGTGTTGGAGTAGGGCTTTGGGCAGGGTTGGTAATTGGCTACGTTACAGAGTATTTCACCAGCAATACATAAAGACCAGTCCAGGATGTTGTTGATTCTTGCAGGACAGGAGCTGCTACCAATGTTGACTCTACCGATGTGTCCTCTCCTTCATCAGACTCCGACTCCGACTCCGATCCTCCGGTCAAGGTGAAGTCCAACGCGCGGAAGGGATCCTCTTCTTCGGATCGCGGGAAGGGCTTGGTGGCCCCTTCCTCGGCTGCTTTCTAGTGGTGCTGATGAGGTCATTCCTCACGACTCTCTTGTGCCAGAGAGTGAGTGTGAGCGGGTGTTCAGATGGGGCAGTCGCGTCTCATCTATACTTTTATACAGGTGCACAGGTTCCAGAGAGGGACGTCCCTGATGCATCGACTTCAGTCTGGCAGAATGAAATCCTGGAGCTGGGATTGACATCCAGGTTCATGATGAGTTGGTTCTCTGATAGAGAGCGGGAGGCTTTCGTCTGGTGCTCACATGAGGGGACTGGCCAAAGGCGGGGAATCCATGGTCACATATATTCAACGGCATTTTTGACAGGATGGTCTTGTATGCTACTGCAAGACATTGGTGATGAACACAGAGACATGCTATGATCTTTTCTATTTTCAGGTGTTTGGTCCGATCGACATCGACATCAGGTTCTCTCCGAGGCACCTTGGTGGTGGCTTGATCACCCATTGCTTGGGTATCCATGGTTCTACTTGGTGGTTCTATGTTGTATAGTTTCTGATCCCTTTTCATTGTACTATTATATTGTATCAGATCACCCAGGGTGTTAGCAGAGTACTTGTCAGCTCATGTGTGAGTCTGAGCTTGATCTGGGCTGGGCATTTTTATTAGGTATTTTAGGCATTTTTCTAGTGTGGCATTTTATGCCAGTGGAGCATTTTATGCACCAGTCGACCAGCATTTATTGCTCCCCATTTTTCAGCCTATTTATACTCAGTGGCTCCTCCTCAGTCATCATCATCTTCACCATCTGCAGACTCTGTGGAGAGAGGAGCCAGAGCCAGTGCCAGTGCCCACGCAGCCAGTGACTATTCAACAGGAAGTCTGTAAGATGCTTCAAACCAGAAGGAGAAGTTGGTGAGCCCATAAAAGTATGAACAATGAATTCCTTGTTTTCACCTGCTCAATTTACTATCACTATCAGATGGTGTAAAGAACAGGGCAAAAAAGGTATGCGTGTTTTGATGTTTTGATGTTTTACAAATGCGTGTTTTGATGTTTTACAAATGTCTCTTATGTTTCTAAACTTTGGTTTATTATGTGTACATAAAGGTAACAAAATCACAAATGATGGTACAAGAGATAATGGAACAATGAAAGCTAAGGAGGTCATTGGCCCTAATGTCTCTTCAAATCACGATACAGGTATATGTCTTTATTTCTACTAAACTTTGAAAATTAAAATTTGTACATATTTTACATCTTGCTTTATTAGGTGATTCATTTTGAGATTAACTAGCTTTAATTAGTCTCTTTGTCTAATTAAAAATGTTCATAGTTATTCATATTTTTAAACTTTGAGTAATTGTGTGTATATATATAAATATAGATTAAAGAACAACAAAAGGTGGGAAAAGAGGTAATGTAAGAAAGGGAGATCAGGAGGTTACTTGCAATTATGTTTCTTCAAGTCAAGATGTAGGTACCAACTTTAAGGATCAAAAACTTGTACAAATTTGGTGACCCAAATTGATACAAAATATCTAATTACTTTCTTTTGTGTTATTGAAATTTTTCATAACCTTGTATTATCGTGAGCTTTGGTTAACTCTATGTATATATAGGTAAACAAGTTACTAAAGATGACACAAGAGACAATGCAAGAAAGGAAGACATTGAGATTGCTTGCCTTAACACTTTTTCAAGCCAAGAATCAGGTATTACTAGCTTTGTTATGTTGATAATGAGTCATTTTTTGAAATGGTTATACTAACTAATGATATTTGATCACTTGAGTATCAATAGGAGTGATACGTATACCATCATATGATGATATCTATTGGCCACCTATGTTGAAATTTAGAGAAGAGGGTAGACAAACATTTATTACTTTGCAACATATTGGAGATTTAAGGGATAAAACAATCAAGACACACATGTTGCTTAGTTAGTTTTTAGTTCTATGCTCCTTTAAAATTATTTTCGTTTTTCTTTTGGTTGCTAGAAGTAGATGTTAATGTCTTAATTTGTTTAATCTATTTTGATCATTAGATGTATGTTATTGATCCTTACTTAGAAATGATGACATTCTCTATATAATTTTCTAGTTAAAAATTTATTGTGCAATTTCTTGTTTGATATTATCATGTCTAAGAGGCAGGATAAAGTAGATAAAGTGATAACGAAAAAAGAGAATTTCCATGGAATTCCCTAGTTGAAAGTACATATAAGTAGGGAATGTAAAAAATAGGAAAAATGAGAGATTTCCTAGTGAGAGTATCTAGGGAATCACCTCTAGAAATTTTTTCCTATATATGAAATATTTCCTATATAGGAATTATTCCCTATATAGAAAATTTTGTATTTTTCTATGTAGGAAATATTTCCTACATAGGAAAGGTCTTATGTGATTCCCTACTTATTCTTACTAGGAAATGTCCCATTTTCCCTAGTTTTTACTTTCCCCACTTATTTGTATTTTCAACTAGGGAATTCC